>NC_056739.1:1756092883-1756120383 GCF_019279795.1 Protopterus annectens
CAAACTCATGAAGTACCCTCAATGATTTGTAAATAATTTGTCCAAAACCTCCATTTGAGAAATATGAGTCGGCCATGCTCCTCCGACTGTCACCACGCATGTGTGGTAACAACCATCACACCAACTTGCTCAGCGCCAGCAAAAGACCATTCGCAGCTTCAGCTGAGGAAAATGTCTCAAAATGAGCACAGTAGACTGACCCCACCAGAGAATCCTGCACCCAGTCAAAAACAACAAAACCACCACCACTAACAAGTTGAGGGAAAATAAATAAATAAATGAGCAGGAGATGAATCATGGCTCACTACCGACAACAGCTGCAGCAGAAAATTCTCTCAACTCCCGCTGTAGGCAAGAGCAATACCGCTTTAAAGAACTAAGGAGGTAGAGAACTATTGATGTTCACTGATAACCACAGCCCTACATAATACTGCGGGCATGTAACCTAACTCACTACCTCCAATGATCAAAGAGAGAGAGGAGCCAGCCTTACGTAATGCTGTAGACATGCAATGCTATCATCATGCAGCTGAAAATCATTGCAAATTTAAGGACTACAATGCCTAAATAAACCAAGAGGAAAACAGTCACACCTCTGCAGCATTCTTAACATAACTCCCAGCAAATCAGTCAAAAAACATCCAACTTGCACAAAGCCTGCATCTTCACCTACCCTGAGAACCCCCCCCCCAAAAAAAAAATCAAATATTACCCACCTTCTCTTCAAGTACCACCATTAACCCACATCCTAGCTATCCATCACAGTACTCACAGGTTGTCCTGGATGTAACCTTGCCTTATAGCATGTTCACGTCAAAATGTGATTCCTTACCCAGTTGCTCTTATATAAAACCCCTTAACTAATTTCCACCTGATCATCCCCCTTTGTTATTTAACCCTTTCCTTTCCTCCTGCACTGTTAATACCCACTAATTGTCTAACCCTCTTCTGAAGATGTCCCTGGACAAACTGGTTTGTTACCAATCCTCATTTACTGACATACACCAACTCCTTCAGCTTGACTGATTTACTATAATTAAATCACATAAATCTCAATGACTATATTTATTGATCACTTATCATGATCATCATTATCAACCTCTTTTTCCCATTTCCCTACATGGGATCATGTTGTCACATCAGCAGTCACCATCCCTCTCGATTCAGTGACACTCTCCTAACTTCTTTGACAGTCATGCCCGACTGTTATAGTTCATTTTTATACCATACCTAATTTTGGAGATATTAGTTGATGTCAATAAATCACCTAGAGTCACTTTTTTACACCATCAAGTGGCTAGCCCTGACCGAGCACAAAGTTTGTGATCTATGTTCTGCTATTTACAGTTACACTACTTAATTTCAGATTGTGTATTGCATTTATTTGCAGAAATTAATACAGTTACATTACAGTAAATGCAGCAATACTACAACTAGCACTTCTCAGTATATACTCATTACTCTTTTAATTGCAGGAAATATAATTTATTTCCAAGAGTTTAATATTCAGGAGTAAAAATGTTACTTCTCTCATTTTTATGTCACTGAAATAAAGGTATTTGTTATTTAACACTTACAAGTCCTTTTGTTGTCACCGTATCTCTCTCAATCGCTCTCTCTATCTCTCTCCCTGTCTCCTTTTTTCCTTTTTCTCCCTTTTTTATTTCATACTTTTTATGTTCTGCTTTGGCAGGTCCAGAAATTTCTGATGCAACTCAAAAATGAGCCTTCTAGAACAGGAATATTGTCCACCTCCTTCGGAACATCCAGGGACTACTTTACAGAGTGAGAGAGGTAGCTCCACCCCTGTGGGCCACCTGATATGTGGCAGCCCGTGGTTTTGGCTTGCCAAGCTGCCACATACCAGGTAGCAGCCTGATATATGGCAGCCTGGGCAAGCCAAGACCACGGACTTTAGGACCTTATGAAAAATATGGTCAAGTGAGCAGTGGAGAAGTGTTGGGTCCACTACAAATCTCCCCAACAGCAGGTAGAAAACTCACTGTCCTGGCTTGCTCTGACCATTGCGCAACTACAGGCCTTGAACCCCATAACATCATGGTCACCGTACCAAGGTCTACCAGGTCTGGGAAATTGTGGAGGCCCTCCAAACCAGGGTGAAATGGGTCTTTTGGCTTTCCACACCCTCCTTTTTGTCTTTGACTGCCATCTGTATTTGTTGCTTTCCCCTACCTTTGTCAGCCCACCTCCTGTCTGTCTTGTCGCTGCTTCATGTTTTGTCAAAAAAATTTCTTAACTCTAAAAAATAAGAATGCTACCAGTCAGTTAAGGTTGATATAGTACACAGGCAAATGTAAACAAAAAAATAAATACAAAATCAACCAACACAGCTAACAGACAAAATAAAACAATGGTTTATTCGTGTTACTACGTCTGTGTGGTCTACCCTTCAGACATGCAGAAGGCATCAATGTGGAGATGTGGATTTAGCTTACAATCCACATAGAATTTCTAACCATTCAGTGGAGTGCATCTCCTGAATTCTGACAATAGAGAATAACCCATTAGTAGCTCTAACTCCCTCTACATCTACGGATGAGCCCGAGATGGATTTGGCTACCTCTCAACAATTTTTGGCTGCACTCAGAGATTAGAAGATTAGTTGTTTAAATACAAGTGGGCGCAATTTCAGCATTTACACATGGAAGCAGCCCTTGTACATAAAGTGGTTCCTCATGGTCTTAGAGTGCTTAGAATGATGACCTATGGAGACAGCCACAAGGAACTTTTAAAGTGATGGCAGTCTCTTAATCTTCGGCTGAGTTTTGGCTATGTTTATTTGTTGATCAACTACTTTAAAACTGCAGATTTGCAGCTTCAGGATGAGATCAAGAAGTTACAGGCTGAGATTAGTTTGAAGTTTCAGTCTGAGTCATGCAGAACCAGCATGGATATGATGTATGATAATGTGTCAGCATATGAAGGCAAGCCTACAATTGGCCAAAAGTAAAAAAAATCCTGAGAGACTTGCCAGATTTCAGCAAAGGGCACGTTTTCTCTTGGCCACATGACACTGCCCCTAGGCTGGATAGAGTTGAAGCTTCTAAGAATACTGATTTGCCGTCTCTAGCTACTTGCAGTGTCAGTAATATGGAAACCTTTGAAGTTCAGGAAGAGCGAATTGTTTTAACACAAGTCCCTGCAGCTGCGACTGCAGCAGCTGCTGGTATCACTTTTTTTACATTGCATAAGAATGTGCCCACCACTCCCTGTCCAACAGGATTTTCAGAAAGTGAGGTCGAGGAGCAGATCTCTAAGGAAAGAACGGTTGAGGTCAATGACTTGAAACGACAAGAAAACACGGAACAGGAATGTGGTAACTTAATTTTTAATATTTCCTCATACATTTTGTCTATGGTTGATGTTAATTTGCTAAATAAAGGGCTATATTTTATACCAGCATGTAAATCTGACTTGACTGATGCTATTATTGATTTGAAATCTTTTGCATGTAATGTTAGTATGCGATGCTTGTTTACAAACAATGTATGAATTGGTTTCAATACATTCAAGAAACTGTGTCTTTAAACCTGAAGTACATCCAGCAGTTGAGGCCTTTATGAAGCTACGTGAACACGATTTAAGGGTTGTTGCTCCAATTAATTCTAAAGTGTTGTTCCGTAATCTTACACCTGGAGAATACTCTGTACTTAAGAATCTTCAGAGTAGTGCTGTTATTGAGATATGACCCGCTGATAAAGGAGGCAGTGTCATTATAATGGATAAAGATCAGTATTTAGCCAAAATGGGAGAGATGTTGTCAAACGATGAGATGTACAAGTTGATTTATAAGTTTCAAGTAGAAGGTATTATTAAGAAGGTGGAATTTTGGTTATATGATCTTCTTATGATGGGTGTTATTAATCCATGTCTATATGAGTATTTTTGTGTGGAGCATCCCCTGGTACCTCTCCTCTATGGTCTATCAAAGGTTCATAAGGATAGTAAAAATCCACCGATGTGACCGATTGAATCAAGAAGGGGTTAGGTAACTGAACCTCTCTCAGTTTATGTGAAGAAATTGTTACGTCCAATTTTGAATACTGTGTCTAGTGTACTTAAAGATACTAAATTGTTTTTGAGTGATTTGCATTCTTGGTATAGTGTGCTGACAGACAGACACGAGTTGCTCTTGGTGACCCTAGATATAGCATCACTTGGTGACCCTAGATATAGCAACACTCTTTCCTGTTATACCAGATGATCTTGGTGTAGAGTATGTAAGGAGCTTTTTGACCCTGACAGGACATTTGTCAAACAGCAAGGTTTATTTAGTATGTGCCTTACTTGAACTTATTCTTGAAAATAATATCTTTATTTTTCATGACAAATTTTTTCTACAGAGACTTGGAGTTGCCATGGGGACTGTTTGTGCCAACTCTTATGCCAATATAGTCTTAGCTTACTGGGAACATGAGCAGGTGCACAACAATAACCCTTTTGTAAGCAACTTAGGCTATTATAAACATTTTGCTGATGATCTTTTTGTTGTCTGGAGAAACACAGTAGAGTCATTACATCAGTTTATTGAGTACTTTTTATTTTACATTTGTTGACCTTTCTTAAATTTTCTTTTCAGTTCTCTGATGCGAGTATACATTTTTTGGATGTTTGTATTAGGATGATGAACTGAATAATTTTAGTATGGCTATTTATAAGAAACCTTGTAGATGTAACAATCTATTACACAAATTTAGTATGCATCCATGACATGTTTCTAAGAATGTGCTGAAGGGGCAGTTTTGGAAGATCATGCGTTTGCATGATAAAGATGAAGATGAAGAAGCTTGTTTCGCATTACATCAAGCAGCTAATGATTTTATCAGTAGGGTTTACTCTGAATCTGAGATATGGTAAACCTATGAGGTCTGTGCTTTGAGAAGTTCTATTGCATGCCCCTATTTTTCTAGACATGAAGTTGGCTCGGCACGGCCCAATAGTAATACACAAGTAGTTAGGATGGCTCTTACATTTTCAAGTAATGTTGGTGAACTGTGTAATGTTTTTAGGAAACATTGGTCTGTTTTCTTAATGGACGATGCTATAGCTGATATAGTTGGGCCAGTACCTAAGTTGTCTTTTAAGAATAACCTTTCTTTGAAACATCAATCGTGTTACAAGAAAAGCTATATCAGACCACAGATCAATATTGAGAAGCTGAGTACTTTTTCCTGTTGACATTGTTCTGCCTGCAAGTTTATTTTTAATACTACTACTCTTTACTTGAAATCCATTGATAAGAGGTTAGAGGCTGAAGTGCTATGCAGACTGTAATACCAATAATGTGATTTACTGTGCTGCTTGTTTGGCCTGTGATTGGTATTATATAGGGAAAACTAATCGTAGTTTAAAAGAGAGAATCTTGGAACATGTGGGTGACATCAAGAAAAGCAAGCAGAATAATGCATTAGCTAAGCATGTATCTGAGTGTGGTAGTGATCACAAGTTTAAATTTGCTGTTTTAGAAGTATTACGTGAAAGTTTGAGGCTTGGGGATCTTGTAAATTTAACAGAAAGGGCTGAATTGAGGTGGATTGTCCCTTTAAATGCCGATAAACCTCCAGGTTTGAATGGACATGTTTCAATTAAACCCATTTTAAAGAGTAGGAATCTGTTTCACTGAAGGGTTTGGGTTTATGAATGAAATTGTCATGTGATGTTATTGCTTGTATGTTATTGCTGGATTTTTATGTTAAATATGGTTGTTTTAACTGATTATTTTAAGTCTGATGAAGCAGCAGTTTGTTTTGAAAGTACTTACTTTTGCTCAATAAACTGTTGTTTTATTTTGTCCGTTAGCTGTGTTGGTCGATTTTGTATTTATTTTTTAGTTAAAATTAGAGACTAACAGACTGATATGATATGAATCTGAGGTCAATAGAGGAATTACTATTTTAATATGTAGGCTGATAAGTGAAATGACATTTCTAATATAATATGAGTCAGAAGCCAGTTTGGAGATAAATATGGTAATAAATTCATTAAAAATTGGTATCACACATACCAAACCTCCTCAATAAATGTGTACAACTTGACTAAAACAGGACATACTTTCTTGCTAATGATTTTTTAAGACTAAGCTCTAAATGTGTCTGACCGAAAACAGATAGCATTTGAATGAAAAAATCTGCTGTGGAAAACACTCACAGGATCTCTGAGAACACTTGGGTATATTAAAAAAAAACAACAAATTCAAAGTCCAGGATCATGTAAAGACAACACTAAAAACACTGAACCAGAAATGCAGAGCAGATATCAGTCAAAAGTTAACCTAACAGCTGCAGGCAGACAGTCTGTAGCCTAATTCAAGCTACTGTTATAGTAGTTTGTTTGTTAACAACTTTATTAAATTATCACTTAAGTCATAGGCCACCATAAAGTAACAGAAAAGGAAAAAAAATAAACATTTTCCAATATATATATATATATATATATATATATATATATATATATATATATATATATATATATATATATATATTATACATCATATATCTTTTCTTTCTTTATAAACTATCATCAGTCCAACATGATATCATTTGCTCAGTTCCTGCCTTCCCTTAAACCTTGCTCCTCCTCCCAAACTTTATTATACATGTATTGTTCTATTTCTATGCAATTTGCTCTTTCCCGTTTCTAAAGATCCCTCTTCCAGTTTTTTTTTTATCTGATTTATAATTTTCAGTACTTTAGACAGAGTTGGCTTAAGCTTTAATTTCCATTTCCTAGCAATTGCTTTTTTGGCAACAAGCAAAATTAAACTTAATAAGGCCTTACTATATCTAGGCAAATCAGATCCTGTGTACCAGCTCAAAAGAATAATTTCCTTAGTTATAGCTATTTACTCACCCAATATTTCTGATAAAGTACTTTTTAAGGAATTTTTAAAATCTCCCATCTCACTTGTTCTTCTTTCGGCTTTTCACGGTTAGGGGTCACCACAGCGGAACTCCGGTTTCTCTAATGATTGGCAGATTTTTATGGTGCCGAGGTGCCAGCTCGACGCCCAACCTTCAACAAAGGCACACCCATTCTACTCATGTCTTTCGAACACCACTCGACTGCGGGGAGGACATGCTGACTTCACACAGAAGTTGCTCCAGATGAGAATTGAACAGGAGAACCTCTTGCTGTGAGGCAACAACGCTACCGCTGCACCACCATGGCTTATCTCACTACACCACCAAAATTCATGTTCCCAGTTACCTCTTTTTTCCTTCCTTCCTGATCACATATCTGACATTTGCTATCTAGCTGAGGAGAAATTGTTGGAAGCCTGCCTGGGGTATAAAAATACCTGTGCAAATACTTCCAAGCAATAATCCTAAACCTTCTGTACTTTTTTGCATAGTTAGAAGCCATACATATGTTCTCCCATTGCTTCTTTGTAAATTGCTTTTCCAGTCTTTCTTCCCAGTCTTTTTTAACCTCATCTGATTGATTCTAATAGTTATTGTGCAATATTTTATATGTTCTAATAATAATCCCATTTTTAATAGCAGCTTCTGTACTAGATTCAACTAAAACTCTACCAGAGCAGGTCTTTCACTTAGGATTCTCCTGGCCCTTTCTCTTTGCCTATACTCTGATATCAGTCCCTGGTAGGAAAGGCAGTCTCTAGCCTGCAGTCTAAACAAGTTCTTGGCCTCATCCCACTCTGTACCTTTGTCTCTCTCTAATTATTTGCTCCCAATACCTTGGTTCCTTTGCCAGTCTTCTCCAATAAATTCTAGCCTCTCTTGCCTATTTTCTGTATTTCTGCTTGCAATCATTCCCTGTTGCCAAAATCTACTCCATTATCATGTTGGCTTAGTTGTTAGAAAACATTCTGCTACTTAGTGAATATAATTTTCTGTATAGGTATTATCATTTTCTAGAGAATCTGCATCCAAAATCTCAGTGGCTCCATATTTATTGAGCTTACCCACTGCTTTGACATTATCCCTTTCAACTTAGAACTATAACTTTCTGTTTGTGTTATATGCATGGGCCTTAACTGTGTAGCTGTAAAATATCCTTTCAAGTCTGGTAATCTTAAACCACCTTGTTCTATTGGAAAGATCAAGTTATCCCACTTAACATTTGCTCTCTTACCCTCTCAGATAAATCCCATCAACTCTTTATTAATTATTGCCCAAAACTTCTCCTTTGATTGATAAAGATATGCATGACCATATGTAAAACTAAAATGACTAAAAATATTTTCACTGCTTGTATCTTACTATCCATATCCATAAACAAGAGTATCCAGCATCTCAGTTTTTGAATTATTTTTGTTTAGTTTCTTCCCACATATCCTTATCTGCAGTAGCATGAACCGTATTAATTCATAATCCTAAATACTTCATCTTATCTTGTCCCCATAAATATGGGCATTACTGAACCAGTTTGTGTGTGAGTACATAATGTACAGCTACAGCCTTTGTTTTATCTCTGTTAATTTTATATCCTGAAAATATTTGAAACTGTCTCATATTGTTCCACAACACTAAGATGTTCTTTTTTAGATTTATCAGGCACAAAATAATATCATCCGCAAATAAAGCCATCTTCTTATGGTATGATTTCTATGTTCAAACTCAACAGAAACATTCATGAAAATGGAAAGGCATTAGGATACACATAAACATGTTTTTTTCTAAGTAAATATTCTATTTCCAGTTTCTTCTAATCATAATATTCTTCATAGAATCGATTGTACTGACCTAAAACCTAACTGGCACACACCAAACAGACACCTTTAGTCAGCCAGTTGTCCTCATGTAAAGGTTCTCAACACTGCCTTCCATAATGTAAAATGTCACTCTACTGAGATTGTTTACAAGTACAGAACAAAATGTTATGTGTACTACTGCTATGAAGGGCACACATTAATTTAAGACAACTTTTACATCATGTCACCTCAAGACTAGGTGCTCAGATTGAGAAGTAACATTATTTTCTTGTCTCTAGGTTAACTACCGTCTGGAATAATGTCCATATTCTGTAAGAGGTACTGAAGTTCATCATATTCCAATGTATTATGTGCTGTGTTTAGTATTGATGCTCTAAACATTTTATCTGCTGATCCCTTCCCTTGTTACACTTTTTACTCCTGGATAATCACTTATTATAATAATCAGATTCTGAAAACTTATGCTGTGAGAAATATAATTCCTAGCTCACAGCCAGATAATTTGTTGATAAATGGAGTCTTAAGGAATTATCAAGTTACAGTTCTGTGAAACCTGAAGTATCGTGTACAGTCAGCTACAGCTACTGTTGTGTATATAAAACACTGCTGCCAATCCATCAAAAAATTAATTTATATAGTAAAATCAATATTTATGCAGGGACCCCCATAGTTAACTTTTTAATCTGTTTGAATATTATCCCAGTATTGAACTCTAAGTGTACTAACCACAGGGTTGCTGAACTTTGGTGAAAAAAAAAATATTTTCTTTCCTGTGTCACCTTTTTTCCTTTACTTTGAGTATGCACTGTTTTGGAATGAGTTTATTCATGGATGGGGCAAAATACAGCAAAAAGTAATCAGACTAGCGCTGTTGCTTTCTGTGATGAAGGGAGATAGTGTCAGCACAGTTATCTAGAATTTTGAAAATAATTACTGTATATGTCAGTTGTGAATATCAACATGATTTATATAAGATGCTTGTGTTACAACTGTATTAGAACTGTATGTAATGTGTACATCAAACAGGTTCATACAGACGTGTGTTAAAAAGGTATTTTATAAAGTGTTTGTGTTTGAAATGTATCCACAGTGTGCCCTGCTGAAAGGGAATATAAATGTACATGCACTCTTGTAACTGTCTAAATGTATATATTTTAATAATGAAAACCGGAATACAGGAGGTTAACTTCAGTCCAGCAAATTTTAGGAAAATAGCTGAAATTAAGTTACTTTATGCAATAAAAGAAGGTATCTTTTCATTTTCAAGTCAGCTTGACACACAAAGTCTGTGCTGAGAAGCTTTCTGTATTGACTTTGAGGTGAACTAATAACCACCTCTGAAAGCATGAAGGGATGCAATTTTTTTATGACTTCCAGCATCTGCCAAAGATCTGAGGTCTATGTATTTTTACAGGTAGATGCTAAATACTGCCAGCTTCCAACAGTGGGGGTTTCACCTGAGAACTAGAGTCAGATGACAAGAAATGATGTCATTCTGCAAGCTATCCCAGCAGTACTATTTGAGATATTAATTTGAGAAGTCTCTTCATGAGACAGAGCATTCTGTAGTCTGTCTTGGACCTGACAACAACTAGAAGATCCATTCACCACATCTGCCTTGCCCTATTAGTAAGTTCTTAGATTATAGTATAATTCTCTTAGATTCAGTCAGGAATATAGTAAAGCTTCATTTAGATATTTTTCTTTATTTATTTGAGATGGTCCTGCAATGTTGTTTTAAATATTTACTGATTTTGAACTCTGATATCACTGTGAATATTTATTCAGTATTGTCTTGTTCTCTTATTATTTATTATTAAATATATTTAAACCTTTCATTGTGGCTGATCTGTCTAGAGATATTTAAGTTTTGAGAGTAACAAAGAGAAAACAGAATGTGGGGCAGGCAAATGGTTCTAAAAAACAATAAAAGCCAATGTACTGAAAAATATAGTAGAACCAAACCACAGACCTGATGAAGATGCAAAACTTGTTGTGAAAGCGCTCACCATTCAAAGTTCTTTTTTTCTGGATACTGGCTATGGTTTGGTTCTACTATATTTTTCAGTACATAAATTTTGAGAGTACTTGCAAATGTATTTGGTGACACTGCATGGGCCCCTCCTAATAGCCTTGCTCTTGGTCAAACCACCATTTATGTTAATATTAATATTACACAGTAAGATTGGACACCCTTTGCTAAGGGCCTTAAAGTAGCTGATAAGGAGTTGCCTGATGGCAGTGGTAACTACCTTAATGTCTAGGCAGAAGGAAGCATAGCTAGTAAACCTGTGCCAGCCTCTCCCAGGTGTGTGTATGTGTGTACAACAAATCTCAGAGAGTGTATGTGTCAGCTACTTGGGCAGGGACACAAAGCACTGGCTGGACAGAGAGGGTGCTGGAGGTCTTGGCTCGGACACTCGGCAAAGATCTCAACTCTATAGCTGTACCAGTGGGGAATCTTATTGGGGATCTGGAGGAAGAGGGAGAAACCATCCCCGGACTGACTGTGGTCTCTGTGTGCTCTTAAGGGAAACTGCACTTGATGCAGAGAGCTGCATCTGGAAATACTGTGTGTGTACTTGTAATCCTCCCAGTGTATCTACCCCATTGGTGCCAGTGGTGAAGACTGAGGCTCCTTGATTACTGGTCCAGTGGAGAGTCATCACACTTTCTTTCAGTGTAATTGTCATCATGAGATAATGAAATACATGTGTATCCAGCATGCTCTTACAACTTAAAAGCCAGACACATTTAAATTTATATATTTATTTAACTGGGTAGTCCATTGCTCA
This sequence comes from Protopterus annectens, assembly GCF_019279795.1. Lineage (NCBI taxonomy): Eukaryota > Metazoa > Chordata > Ceratodontiformes > Protopteridae > Protopterus > Protopterus annectens. The sequence continues at coordinate 1,756,104,374 of NC_056739.1, forward strand.
ACATTGACAAATTATAGGTTCAACCCAGGTGAAATACAAAATAATTTACAAATAAATGAAAAAAAAAACTAGAAATAGGAGCAATAACTACACACACACACACACACACACACACACACACACACATATATATATATATATATATATATATATATATATATATACATATATATATATATATATATATATATATATATATATATATATATATGGGTCTACTTTGTATAACCGAACTTCCGATTCACAGACACACAATTTACCGACCCCAAACAACCGAAAACACACAACACCGACAAACACCAACAACTCAAAAAACCGAACACTATTACACCGACACAAAAAACGTAAACTACACATTGCACACAATAATATATCCACTAACCTTAACCTAAACCCTAACCCTAATGTCCGACACTACCGCACACTTACCCAACCCGCACCCTAACCCTAACTCACTTAACCCACCCCTAAACCTCAACACCGTCACTATCGCACCCTTACCCTACCTGCACCCTAACCCTAACTCACTTAACCCACCCTAAAACATTAAGCCCGTCACTATCGCACACTCACTCCACCCACATACTAACCCTAACACACTCAACCCTTCCCTACACTACACTACGTCACTATCACACACTTACCTTACCGGAACCCTAAGTCCGACACTAATGCACACTCACCTTTCCCACACCCTAACCTAAAATCCCTCACTATCGTACACTTACCTGTCCGCTCCCCAATCCTAAATCCGTCACTATCGCACACTTACCGGATCGCGCTCACACGTTGCCGTTGTCGGTCGGAATATCGCCTTTTCGATCACCTACCTGTTCGGTCGTTCCGTCTCGATCTTCTGGGTGTCGGTGAAGTGGCGGTTCGGTTATTCAAAGTAGACCCATATATATATATATATATATATATATATATATATATATATATACATATATATATTACCTTCGTGTGTGTGGGTATTGCACATGGGTGAACAGCAATTGTCCGAAAGGCAGTTTGCAAAGTTTGCAAATGCCGAACGGAAAAAGGTTTGAATGTGCAATGAGTGAATGCACAGTGACATTCGCTCACTGCACATTCGACATTGTGCGGCGGATTGCACTGTACTGGGGATCGGAAAATGGTCCCTTTCCCAACTGTAGTGCCATCTTACAGTTAGAATATTAAAGTAGGAGGGGTGTGGTTAATGTTCAAAAATCAGTGAATCTGCTTTTTGATTTGCTGATTTGCGAACATTTAAAACTGTCGCCATTTTCATTTTCATGGTTACGATTCGCTCATATGAGCAATTGCACCACTGTGATTCAGCTTTGTAAAGGTAAACATATATATATATATATATATATATATATATATATATATATATATATATGTATATTTACCCTAGTGTACAATATACGCATTAATTTATAAAGTGGGTCAAATTTCGATACATCTGAGAGAGGAGATGCGACTTGGAAGAGAGCTACAGATAGGGTGTTAAGTGATGTGTCTTCTATTGAAGCAGGAACATTCGTCTTGGATGAAGAAGTGCTTCTTGAGTTGCATTGTGAATTCCGTGAAACTGTTGATTTGTAAATGTAACCAGTGTATCAGACACTGCTACATGTAAACCTCAAGTGACTGGAGGTGGCCCCATAATTCCTACGTGATGCTAAGACATTCAGCCAAACATTATCCAGTGACTTATTACAATTCCATTTAAACCACATGTCCCTGTAACTGCTGTAGAGTAACACTGTCCTTTTTGTCTGTATTGCATTAAATGTGTTATTTATGCTACTTACTGTTAGTGGCCAGAGTATATACTGTTTTTGTTTCTTTTTTTTGTCTTGCTTTTTATTTAGTGCTCTTTTCAATGTGTTCCCCATGCAAGTGTGCACTGTCCAGTCAGTTTAACCTGGTACACAAAATACATTTGTTTCACTTTTAACTATGTATGAAATAGTATCATTATGTATTTGTAAATATGTATGAATAATTATGTAAGTATGTTTGACTAGACTTTGGATTTAATTATGGATCATCTGCAAGTTTCTTTCTAGAAAGCTGCTTCATTTTATTATTTTCTATGGCTCTTTGCTAATTTCTTTGAGATATTCCCATTGTCCTTTTTTTTTGAGAGTTTCCTCAATCCACCCCGAAGTTCTCATTTTCTTTATTTTACTGTTTCTTTATCTTTTTGCCTATTTTTCCATACCTACCTCATTCTGTACATGGGATTGGGGTGTCACATCTACAGTCACCATTGCCCAAAACTAGGGTTCATAGCACCGGATGGCTAGCTTGATTGCCAGTAATTAAAAACTGGACAAGGTCTGGGCAAACTCTTCCATCACGCTGGGTGCTGTGCAGGCTGTTCCATTTTGACATGATCCTTACTTTTTTCTAGCCCTCCATCTGCTAGTCTAGGGTCAGTTATATTTCAACTTCTTGAGAGAGACACCACTATTTTTACACTTTGCTGATGTAATATTCCAACTCGGTACAAATAATTGTCCATTGTTATACTACCCTGATGCCTCCATCACTTGCATTATCCTTTCTAGATTTCATTCTTTACTTTTACTCATTCCATTTACGTTGACATTTCCGGACTCCTGTCATGTTAGTAACCAAAACACAATATTATGAACTCATACCAGTACTTACTTGCCTTTCTTTTCATTGTGACAGAGACAATAAATTACATAACTTTCTAACATACTCTGAAAACTTTAAAGCCAGAAAATTCTAATTCACTCAAAAAATACACTGATGTCCTCACCCAATTTATGCTGGAATGCAATCTGATTTATCAGATAACTTTTACATCTTCCATCAGTTAGAACAACTGTCTCCTTTTCTTTTTATGGACAAAACAGCATACAAAGGATGACCATTTTAAATAATCTGAAGGCATTTCTTTCTGCTGTGGACTAGATTACTTATGTCAACATTATTTAGTTTTTTTGTATTTTTTACTTCTGCTGCAAAATGGCAATATTAGACTAAATTTTGGACTTAGGCTGTGAATGCATGATATGATTACTATCTTGTATACTTGTGTCTGTGATCATGAGGCCTTACCTGAATAATAGCAGAATTCCAAAAAAAAAATCACTGACCAACTAAAAACTTGTCTATATACCCAACAACCACATTTTTTGGTGTACCAGCAATAGATCCAGACATCAGTTTCTACTATTCTTCTACAATTATCTCATTGCTTTTGCTAGGATGTAGGTCAGCAAATAGATGTTTATTTCAAAAGAGGTTAGAAGCAGGTCACTGCACTAATGAAATAGGAAATAAAAGTGATTTGTCATGACATAAAGCAACCTAGGAGTTAAAGTGAATCTGGGATAGTGAAGACACTGATCATACATAGGATATGTGGTGATCGCTGCTTACCCAAAATGTTTTTTAGATGTGCATAAATGCCATCTAATGCACTGACATTTGTATGAAACCAGATTTTAAATAACCCCTTTTGAGTTGTTAACCTATGTGACATAGTAAAAGCCAGAGTTGTTTGCTTATAGGTCTTGCTTCCACAGTTTTACGTTGAATGGTTCCTAAGACTCTTGGTCTGTTTTGTGTGTATTTAGCATAAAGTAGTTATTCTTGGTTTCATCTTGAACTGGATATGTTGCTAAGATACTTCTATTTATCAGTTGTTAATCAGTCATGACTTCTCAACAAAGTTATTCTAATATGCAGTCAGAAAACATCTTGCAATTGATTGGGTTCTAATTCATCATACTTTGGTTATCTGAAATCTGCTTAATGATCATATCATTGTACTCATGTTAAGAAAAATGTTACTCAACAATGTTAGTCATACACGTGATGAACAGAGATATCCGTGATCAATGTGATATGTTGCATTTGTACAAACACTGATGCTAAATGACCTCTCAACCAATTGGGGACAAATTTCAACAGAATCAGGGACAAGTCAAGAAAAAATCAGGGACAATCAGGGACACTTTTAAAATATTAGTGCTATTAACTTGAAACATTGAGAGAATCAGTGCATATGAATTAATACACATTTTCTGAGGTAAAAGAAGTTTATAACTCTTAATTATTGTTATTATTCATTAAGTGTAATTCACCACCTTTCTCCAAAAGTCACTAGTTTTAGGAGGGATTAAGAGGGACAGAGTTAAAATTTAAGTCAAAATCAAGGACGTCCCTGAAAATCAGGGACAGTTGAGAGGTATTGCTTATATATGTGTGAAGACTTGTATGTAAAAGGATGGCATTTGCTATTAGATTTACTTATAATACGGAACCCAGAGTTCCCCTGAAACAGACATTTTTTTTCCTGATTGAAATCAAACTGTAATCCAATTTAATTTAATAATACAGTTAAATAGAGGCTCCTCAGTCAAAATTATAGCTAGATATATGAATTGTTGGCAGGGTACTGACTAACACTTTCATTAAATATTTGCAGAAGGTGTACATTTAGACAACCTGCACTTATGGCATAGAGGGATAAAGTCCTGGCTATGGCTTGGTGTTGTGAGTTTGATTAGTGGCTTAGGTGCTTGATGATGTAGACAAGAAGGATTGATGTATCCATGTTAGGGGGAGGACATTCACCTAAGCACACATCCACTATTGACCGCTGATGAAAGACAGGAATACATGGGGAGTGCTGTCCACAAGGAAACAAGGCTTTGGCTGAACAACATGTGGAGGTGTGAATGATATATTATGAGCCCACTGCATGTCATCCCACTTACTGAAAAAGTGCATGTCAGACCACAGATTAAGAATTAAGGTGAAAACAATCCCCCAACAGCAGAGGAACAGGAAGCTGTTGAAGGCTGGGGGGGGGGGGTTGGAGCATGAGAGGGGCACTTAGTGATCTAAAAAGGGTAATTTTTTAAAACTATTTACTACTACAATATAGGTTCACTTGGAGGACATTTTAAGCTTAGCCAATTTCCCTTTTGGTGCTTGAATTAACATTTTCTGATTGGTCTTACCTATCCCATGGCTGATAATTGTATATTAGCCCTAGTGAGAATAACTGTAATCATACCATATATAATTTGAATGGACCCTTGTAAGGGATGCAACATTTAGGAACTGCTTCTATCCATTAGTGGCACAAGGAGGAATCCTGGAGTACATTTTCTATTACCCACCATTAGATTCAAGTTGCATTTGAATATGGACAAGAATGAGCTTTGCTTTACTTGAATGGATAGTTTGTTCTGGAACAGTGGTAGCCTCTGTGATATATATTTATCTCTCCACAACATTCAGTTTAGATACCTGGACTGAATATTTCTGATGCCATTTGACTTGCTGATGTTCAGTAGGTCCATCAGTATTGGGTGGGAGGATGCCTTGTATGCCAGACACAAGTCACCTCTAAGCACTCTGTAGGATACTGAGTATAGTGATAAATCTTTGAGGTGGTCCACGCAAGACCTATTGTTTAAGACTTGTATCCTTTTAGTAAGGTATCTTTGTGGGTATTCCAATTGTTGCATCGGTCTGGACAGATACATGCCAAAGTGGGCATTATACAAAATTATTGACATAATGAGGGCTTTGTAAAGGGGGACAATAACATCTCTAGATCTAGTCACAATCAATTTGTTTATAAGCTGTGCAATATAGAAAGACATTATGACTCTGGGCATGTGTTGGTCAAACATTAGGTCACTGTACACACAAGTTCCCAAATGCCAAACAACTGGGTCACTTCTCAGGGGGCACTGCCAATTTGGCAGTTCCCTTGCATAGATGACTTCCCAAAGGATGTGATAATGTAGTTTTTGGAGTTTAGTTTCAATTCATGATTCTGGCACCAGTTAGTGTTTGGGAGAAACCTTCCTGAATGATTGTTAAGTCATTTGGGGATTCAATAAGTGCTCCTAGCTTGCAGACATCTCAAACTTAGTCAGCCAAAACCCTTTGGTATTTCCTTTTACTTTTGAGATGTGTATGCCAAACAGAAAAAGTCTCAGCACTGAACCCTGAGGGATTCCCTTGGTGACTTGTCTCTTTGTAGAGATAACCTGAGGTCCACAAGCCACAGAACTGCACTGACATATTCAACAATATCAGAAGTTAGAATGAAACAACAAAGTGTCAGTTGTAAAAAATAATATGCACTTTCTTTCCTTTATTGTTAAACACAGAACAAAAGTGCTTATTTTGTTACAACTGACACTTTGTTGTTTCATTCCAACTTCTGATCATTTATAGTAAATAGTGCAAAATACCAGAGCTGTATCATGGTTAAATGGGGCCCTAGGCAGGGTAATAGTTTGCCCCCCCCCCAGAGCATCCCCTCCTGCAGCAACCTCCTACTGCACCAGCAGCAGCCCCCCCCCCCAGCCAATCCAGTGTTCCATTACTTGGCTATTTCTCAATTACCATAAACACCATTCAAACCTGTCAGCATGCATACTGTTTTTTTATTTACTTCTACAATGATTACAGATACTGAAATAAAATAGCACAAACACTGACAGCCATTTGCTAAGCAAACAAAACAGTCTCGCAATAAAAAAAGACTTAGCATGAGTAATAAACTTATCTGCGCTTGAAACTCACATTCATTGAAATGGCATGAAAACCCACATTCATTTTGCATCTGGCAGTGGAGGACTAAGCTTACCTCTAGGCTGTTTTAAAACCATAGGCTCCTTACACATTTTTAGGGCCATGTATACATGTATGCATTCTTTGAGTCACCTTACTGATTGTATTAAATTATATTTCTTGTATAATACAGCACACTTGTTAGAGCATGTTTTAAATGTATTGTTTTGAGCATTTTTCCAGTATGCAATGAAGCAAAATTTGTGAACCAGTAATGACAAAACTGCCCAATTCAGGACATTTCCATCATAAAAGTCTACTCAGACGTCTGTCATTGCAATACATCAATATCAGTAAATATGCACAATTTCTGCAGAAGTAATAAAGTCTAAATAATTCCACATTAAAGGGATCTGTAACTAATTAAGAGCTTGCTACTAGCAAACAACTTTGTATTTCATTGCTTCATCTGCAAATAAAGTGCCTGTTGCCCTTGAAGAATTGCCTATGTTACATTAAAAAAACGATAAGCTAGTAATATTGCAATAGGGAATGGATGGCAAACTGATAGGTTCATAGTTACTAGATAACTCCTCCAAAGTGCACAGGACTGCAACAACCACTCCCTTTAAAATACAACACAGTACAGGATCTGCAATTTATGTGTATACTGTATAACTATAACCCACAACCTTCTGCATCAAAAGCAAATATACTATCTGTTGTGCTATTAACAATGCAAATAAATTTTGTTTAATCAACACTAAACTTCTCTTCCCCTGAAGCTCTCAGTTCCTTGTAAAAAACTAAATATCTCAACTTTGCAGGACAAAAAATCTGGAAAAAGCCAACATTTATTGGGGGGGGGGGGCAAAGGCCCAAAACTAGGGACACATTTTAAACATTGCATGTATAATCTTAGAAAGTTGCAAGAATAAAGTGTTTTGTGTTACCATGTGTTTCCTAAAAGATAGGAAGACTGAAACTTAAAGGGCTATCATTATTTAGTGAATTCAGTTCTCACTGATTTGCCAGAAAACCACACATTTTAAGAGGGACAGACCAAAAATATGAGCCAAATATTCTGTGAAAATCGGTACAGTTGAAAGCTATGGACTCAACTTCTTGAATCATAAGTGGTGGTATAGGTAGAGAATTCAGGTTTTTGTTTCTTGTACCAAAGGTACAGGGCTTGAGCCTCAGTAACACTAACCACCAGGTATACCTAAATGGGGCATTTTGCGCACACATACAACATAAGCATAAAAGCAACAACACACACATACACAAAACATAAGCATAAAATCAACAACATACACACAAAACATAAACATAAAAGCAACAACCCCCCCCCCCCCAGCAAACTAATGTGATTGAAAACTCTCCGTACCTGGAAGCAGCAAATGATCGCACAACATATGTAAGAAGAAAACTAATGTGATCAAGCAAACTGTCCTTAAAAGCTGTACTATAATGTATTTTAAAAATTGCACGTAGCAGGAAAGCACACATGCACAGACATATGGGCTGCTCTAAAGAAGAACAATGCTTGGGTCCTCCTTAAAGAAGATGCTGCCACCATGGTCTTGCAGCTGTAAAAGTGGGGGAGGAGATGCTGGAACATGGTCTTGCAGCTGTAAAAGTAGGGGAGCATTCCTCCCCCCTCGCTCTATGTTTCCGGTGCCCTTGCTCAACAGCAATATGCTGATGCATTAAGTTATCCCAATCTTATCAATGTCCCAGAATATGATTGGAATCAGTCCTGGGGGAGGTCAAGTTAGGTTTGGTAGACCAGTTGTTTGGCAAGAGGCAATAGGAGCAGCTGATGGTCAGTTGTGGGGAAGCCAGAAGAAGGAAAAAAAAAAACACATACATTTTAGTCAGTCCAGGCAATTCATATAGATTGTAGTATACAGCATGCACTGGAGACAGTCTCTTTAAGTCCAATTTATTTAGAGTGAAGAAATAAAACTTGCATTTTACTTCCAAATTATATAAAAGCAGCATAATCTTGCTCAATTGGGGGGTGTGGGAGGTGTAGTCCCCCCATATAGTTTGGGTATAGATTGTCTTCTGGAAAGAGTTATTCATTTGACTTTTAAGTATCCATGTCTATGGTTTACAATGCTTAAAATAGGTGGCCCCTACACCCCCTTACTATATACAGTATACTAACTACAATATCGCACTACAGTGGGGAACAGGGCATATATCTTTCAGCAAAATGAGTTTCAGTCAAATGAGTTTTCAGTAAAGTGAGCTTTGAGTGAATTGTGGTTAGGCAGCTGAGTTTCAGGGAAATGAGTTTCAGTGAAATGAGTTTTCAATAAAATGAAGTAGACCTATATATATATATATATATATATATATATATATATCTATAAATATATATATATATATATATATATATATATATATATATATATATATAAAATACCAAAAAAGCAGAAGACAAACGAGCGAACAAAGCTCTAGTCCACCAAGAACACAAGCCCAAAAGTTCCTTAACGCGTTTTTATTATTTCTGCACAGGTAAAAAGCAGCGTTTTCGCCACAAACACAGTGTGGCTTCTTCAGAGGAATTTTTTAAAAGAATACAAAGGGTACCTCCCTTTTTATAGGAGTTACTAATTACTTAATTAGTAAGCTTAATTAAAAAAGCTTAGTTAAAAAGGCAGACACAATAACCTCGCCTGCTGTTACATTTACCCTTAGAATTGCATTCAAAGTGCAATAAACAATTGTTTTGCACATCAAAAGCATATGTTATGCACATAATATAAACCATTTTGTGTATAGTCAGTATTTACATTTTCTATTTTTAAGTATTTTTAATGTATATGAACTAGTTAGTCAGATACATTATAGATTGCATTCTAGGCAGAGTAAGCCTGTGCAGTTAGTATTGTTGTAATTCCTAATTTTTAGTTATTTGACTTTCTTTATTGCATTACAAAAGGGTCTTTTGATAGCCTGAAGTTAGCTAAAGTAAATTGTGTTGTCCTTTTAAAAACATGTTTATACTTTTATTTGTTATATTATATATTTTCTTGATATATTGTTATTATATACTTTTTGTTTTAGACTATTTACATGTTTTATTGTGTTTAGTGTGCATAACATATGCTTTTGATGTGCAAAACAATTGTTTATTGCACTTTGAATGCAATTCTAAGGGTAAATGTAACAGCAGGCGAGGTTATTGTGTCTGCCTTTTTAACTAAGCTTTTTTAATTAAGCTTACTAATTAAGTAATTAGTAACTCCTATAAAAAGGGAGGTACCCTTTGTATTCTTTTAAAAAATTCCTCTGAAGAAGCCACACTGTGTTTGTGGCGAAAACGCTGCTTTTTACCTGTGCAAAATAATAAAAACGCGTTAAGGAACTTTTGGGCTTGTGTTCTTGGTGGACTGGAGCTTTGTTCGCTCATATATATATATATATATATATATATATATATAGTATGTGTGTGTGTCACAAAAGGAAATATGACCAGCCCAGTTATCCAGAATTTTGTAAATAATTATATGTCATTTGTGAATAGTAATATGATTTATATAGATGTGTGACAGATGGAGATACTGCCAGGACAGCTATCTGGAATTTTGTAAATAGTTATATGTAATTTATGAATATCAGTAGGATGCAGTTGCTTGTGTTACCACTACATTAGAACTGTTTGCTGTCTGTATATCAAACTGCTGGTACAGAAGAGTGTGTGAAAAGGGTTTGTATAGTACTGGATGCAATTGCTTGTGTTACGATTATATTAGAATTGCATGTTGTCTGTATATCAAACTGATGGTAAAGAAGAGTGTGTGAAAAGGGTTTGTATATTACTGAGCTTAGAGGTGTGATCACAGTGTACCCTGCTGGATTAGAACACAAATGTATATATAGTATTGTAACAGTGGCAAATGGAACATAAAAGGTTAGCTTGCAAAACATCAGGAAATAGCTGAAATTAAATTGTTTTATAACAATGTAATAAAAGAGATAGTTTCAGTGCAGCAAGGAGACAAGCTGTCTTAAACGAGGGAGCCTTCTACATTGTTTTATAAGTGTTTTATTGTTTTATGTCTTCCAGCAGTTGCAAACATCTGAAGGCTATTTATTTTCACAGCGAGATGCTAGATGCTGCATCAGTGGGGGTTGTTTGTCAGCATGGGAACTGAAGTCAGGTGACAAAAAGTGATGTCATGCTGCAAGAATCCCAGCAGCAATATTGGAGATATTAATTTAAGAACTCTCAGAGAGAGAGAGAGAGAGAGAGAGGCAGGACATTTTGTACTTGTCTTTGACCTAACAACATCCACTCACCATCTCTGCATTTGCCTTGCTGTAAGTTAACTTGTTTGTTTGTCTTTCGGGTTTTCCCGGTAAGGGGTCGCCACAAGCGGAACTCCGGTCCGCTAATGAGTGGCAGTAGATTTTTATGAAATGCAAAGGTACCAGCTCGATGCCCAACCTTCAACGAAGGCACGCCCATTTACGCACGCATGTCTTTCAAATGCTAACCAACTGCGGGGAGGACATGCAGACTCCATACAGAAGGCACTCCCAAGCCCAGCCGAGAATCGAACGGGAGAACTTCTTGCTGTGAGGTAACAATGCTACCGCCGTACCACCGCGGCATAACCCTTGCTGTAAGTTAACTAGGATACAATAATTTCTCTTAGATTCAGTTAGGAACACAGTAAAGATTAGTTTAGATATTTTCTGTATTTATTTGAAACTGCCCCGCAATGTTGTTTTAAATATTTCCTGTGATTTTGAACTCTGATGTCACTGTGAATATATATTTAGTGTTGTCTTGTTCTTTTATTATTTGTTATTAAATATATTTAAACATTTTAGTTGCGGAGGGTCAGGTTAAAGATATTTAAGCTCTGAGAATACTTGCATATCTATTTGGTGACACTGTACAGGCCACTCCTAATAGCCTGGCTCTTCGTCAAACTACCATTTGGATTAATAGTAACATTACACAGTAAGATTGGATATCCTTTGCTATGGGCCATCAAGCAGCTAATAAGCAATGGCTGTTGGTGGTGGAAACTACTTTATAGTTTGGGCAGAAGCTAGCATAGCTAGTAAACCTGTCCCAGTCTTTCCCAGGTGTGTGTGTGTGTGTGTGTGTGTGTGTGTGCGTGTGTCAGTTACTTGGGCAGGGACACAAAGGACTGGTTGGACAGAGAGGGTGCTGGAGGTTTTGGTTTGGCCACTCAGCTGAGATCTCAACCGTATAGCTGTTGACAGTGGGGAGTCTTATTGGGGATCTGGGGAAAGAGGAAGAAACCAGCCCTAGACTGATTGTGGTCTCTGTGTGCTCTTAAGGGAAATTGCACTTTACTGTGGTTGTACTTGTTTACTCCCAGTGTGTATGTCCCCCCACTGTTGTCATTGGTAAGGATTGAGGCTCCTTAATTACTGGGCCAGTTCAGGGCCATCATATATTAATTGGTGGGCAGTGGTGGGATATCCACATCATGTATTAATTAGCTTGTAGTGGTGGGATATCCGCATATTAGGATTCAGTGGTGTGGATATTGAATTCCTGTAGCCTGTTAACAGTGGTCACTAAGTAAGTTGTTGGTACTTTCAGTAAGCCACATGGTGAACATTCAGAAATATCACAATTGTTTTATTTTTTTGTTAGCTTATTTAGTCAGGGAGAGTAGGCAAGCATGTCAGCAGAGAAGTATGCCAAGCTGACAAGAAGCCAGTTGGCTGAGATGTGCCAGACTAAAGGACCAGTGCATTCTAACCTGACTAAAGCAGAATTGATTGCAGCCTTGGGCACAGCTACATCACAGACCAGCAATCAGGATGGCAACCAGGCTGACCTTGGAGATGTACAACTCTCAGAAAATGGACAGTTAAACCTTTCCACAGAGGACTTAAAAATCTGTCTGAAACTGTATTCCAAATGTTTGGGAAATAGAAACAGCAGAGACACTAACATGTCTGGAGGCTGAGGAAAATCAGAAAATGTGACAACTGGAAGCATTTCTAAACTGACTGATACTGATTGTTTAAATTATAATGTTGTAAAGAACAGTTTGATAGAATTTTTTAAGTTAACACCTGAAGCTTATAGGAAAAGGTCTTGTGAGCATGGACGCAAGGCAGATGAAAGTGTGTGTGTGTGTGTGAATATTTTGCTGAATTAAGCACTTATTTTCATAGGGGGGTGAGTGGATGTCAGGTCACCACTTTTGAAGGGCTGCCAGAACTTTTGGCGAGGGAACAAGTCCTTAGCACTTTGCCTGAGGACATATGAATCTGGTTACCAGATTGAGAATGTACAGTGGATGTAAAAAGTGTACATACCCCTGTTAAAATGTGATATAAAAATTGAGACCACAATACATTATTTCAAAACTTTTCCCACCTTTAATGCAATCTATAACCTCTACAATTCAATTGAAAAACAAATAAATCGGTTAGGGGTAAAATATAAAAAATAAAAAAATGCACCATAAGTGTGCACACCCTTAAACTAATACTTTGTTGAAGCACCTTTTGATTTAATTACAACATTCAGTCTTCTTGGGTAGGAGTCTATCAGCATGGTAAATCTTGACTTGGTGATATTTGCCCAATCATCCTTGCAAAAGTGCTCCAAATCTGTGAGATTGCAAGGGCATCTCTTGTGCACAGACCTCTTCAGGTCACCCCAAAGATATAGGTCCGGGCTCTGGCTGGGCCATTCCAAAACTTTAATTTTCTTCTGGTGAAGCCATTCTTTTGTTGATTTGGATGTATGCTTGGGGTCATTGTCATGCTGAAAGGTGAAATTCCTCTTTATCTTCAGCTTTCTAGCAGACACCTGAAGATTTTGGTCCAAAAGTGACCGGTATTTGGAACTCTTCATAATTCCCTCCACCTTGACTAAAGACTCAGTTCCAGCTCAAGAAAGCAACCCCAAAGCATGATACCGCCACCACCATACTTCACCATGGGGATGGTGTTCTTTTGGGAATGTGAAATGTTATTTTTGCCCCAACTGTACCTTTTGGAATTCTGGCCACAAAGTTCAACCTTGGTCTCATCAGACCATAACCCATTTTCCCACATGCTTTTGGGAGACTTGATGTACTGTTTTGCAAATTTTAGCCGGGCTTGGATGTTTTTCTATGTAAGAAAAGGCTTCCATCTTGCAACCCTACCCCATAGCCCCTACATATGGAGAATATGGGAGATTATTGTCACATGTAGTACATAACCAGTACTTGTCAGAAATTCTTGCAGCTCCTTCATTGTTGCTGTAGGTCTCTTGGCAGCCTCCCTGACCATTTTTCATCTTGTCTTTTCATCAGTTTTGGAGGGACATCCCATTCTTTACGACATCACTGTTGTTCCATATTTTCTCCACTTCTTGATGACTGTTTTCACTATGTTCCATGGTATGTTGTGGAATTTTTTTTGTACTCTTCTCCTGACTGATACCTTTCAAAAATGAGATCCATTTGATGATTTGTAAGCTCTCTGTGAACCATGGCTTTTGCTGTAGCAGGCAACTGAGTAAATGCCAGGAAAATCCTACTAGGACACTTGAACTTGGGTTTAATCAGAGTCTCTTTAATTGATGTCAGGTGTGTAACCAAGAAAACTGAACACTGTAAATAAATCAAAAGGTGCTTCAACAAAGTATTAGTTTAAGGGTGTGCACACTTATGCAACCAGCTTATTGCATGTTTTTTTATTTTTTATATTTTTCCCTTCTTTTTTGTTTTTCAATTGAATTGTACAGTTTATAGGTCACATTAAAGGTGGGACAAGTTTTGAAATGATTTATTGTGATCTCATTTTTTATATCACAAAAAATGGCATTCTAACATGTGTGGGAATGGGGTTCCTATCAGATAGTCGAACTTCTGTAATTTTGAACCTCATATGGTCAAGATCATAAATTCAAATTTGCAGAAGTTCAAGCGTTTCAGTGGAAATCTCTGTAAGGGGAGGTTTCCATTTTGTTCAATGTGGTGTGATCTTGGAGTTGGTATATTTAAGTAGCAAGGGGTGTGGTAGGTGCAGGGGAACTTGCCCCCTGCTTGCAACAGTTTATTTTGTTTTGTTTTCTTTTTTTGTTTGTTTTTTATCCATAGTTGAAGTTTTTTAACTTTGAACAGGATGGTTAGAACATTTTGTGTTCGAAGTTATTAAACTTTGACTATGTGATATAGACCCTAGGGAATGATTTTGATAATGCAGTACCTTGTGCGCATGCAGTTACATACAATCAGGCTTGGAGACAAGCATTTGGGTCTGGTAGCCTGGGGTGACCCAGACAGACTGCACACTTGCAACCAGGACTGGTGAGGTGGTTACTTCAGGGAGGGAGCTACCCGAGACTGAAGGTGAGCCACAGCTACTTGTGGGTACTGATGTTCCCTTGGACAGAGTGACTGAAATGGCAGAGGTGAGTAGTAGTACCCAGGCTGACAGTGAGACACTGTCAGAGAATACCAGACTTCCTGTGGTAGGGGAGCTGGGAAGGATTACAAAGAGAAAGTTGAGATAGGCTCAGCTCTCAGACCCTACGTTACAAGGCCTGAGGGAGGAACCAGTGAGGCACTTGATTCTCAATGGAAAGGGGAATCTGTATACTGGGACAAAGGGTAACTGTATAGAGAGTGGACCCTGAGGGGAGGGCTAGAGGGTGAGAGAATACAGCAGTTGGTAGTGCCCAGAGCCTACCATCTGGCACTTCTAGCCATAGCTCATGATATTCCCTTTGCAGGTCATATGGGCATAAAGTGTACCAAGAGACGTAATATGCAGAATGTTTATTGGATTGGGAATTCTAGAGATGTAACAGGGTGCTGCAGGACCTGTGAGGAGTGTCAAAAGGTATGCAAGGCAGGAGACAAGGTGAAAGCTCTTTTGATGCCTTTGCCTGTTATTGAGGAGCCATTTCAGAGGGTAGCTATGGATATTGTGAGACATCTGAGAATTCCAAGTTCCACAGGGAAAAAGTTTACCCTAGTGGCAGCAGATTATGCTACCAGATACACAGAAGTGGTGGCCCTATCCTCCACTGAGGCAGAAAAGGTAGTAAATGCTTTGTTAGAGATTTTCAGCAGGGTAGGTTTCCCAAAAGAAATACTGACTGACAGAGGTGCCAATTTCTCATCAGACCTGCTGGCTTGTCTGTGGAAGCACTGTGGGTTGAAGCACCTAAAGACCACCCCCTAACAGCCCCAGATAATGGTCTCGTGGAGAGGTTAAACTCTACACCCAAGACCATGTTATGGGCTTTTGCAGACCAGTTCAAGAGGGAATGGGACAAATATTTACCCCATCTGTTGTTTGCTTATGGGGAGGTTCCCCAGGATTCCACAGGTTTTTCACCCTTTGAGCTGCTGTATTGGTACAGGGCGAGGGGACCTCTAGATTTGATTCAAGATGAGTGGGAGGGAGATTGTCAATCCCAC
>NC_056739.1:1756125383-1756182883 GCF_019279795.1 Protopterus annectens
CCTGACAATGTTTTAAAATAAAAAATACATGTTGACTTTAACAAAAAACACAGAGGAAAGTATTTTTATAGAGGAGGAAACACTACTTTATTCTCCTCCACTTCCCATGTCTCTAAATATTCTGTCTTTAACACTCTGCAACCTTAAGGGCAAAGGAAAGTTTTCCTCCCTTCAAAGTTCTATGATCTCATTCAACTAAACTTGTTTGATAAA
Source organism: Protopterus annectens (assembly GCF_019279795.1). NCBI lineage: Eukaryota > Metazoa > Chordata > Ceratodontiformes > Protopteridae > Protopterus > Protopterus annectens. The sequence continues at coordinate 1,756,125,597 of NC_056739.1, forward strand.
TTCAGGTGCAATTGAAGCTAGTTCACTGACACCTAAGTATTCCTCCAAAACAAAGTGTTGTAAATCTGCTGATAACCGTTCCTGATGTAAAACTAGAATATCAGCATCCAAGAGACAGGAAGAAGATGTTGTAATGTTAAGTACAGAAGGATTTTGCTCTATTAGGAAGGAATATGTTTCCCTGAGGGATAGTTAGAGGGACTATGTTTTCGGTAAGATGAAAGAGAAGGAATGCATGAAGGAGGTTCCTTGATGAGGCCTGTTTTAAGATGTGCTGCTTTCTCATTCAAAACCTGGGGCTCTATGCACTAGGTTGTGAGGCAACAAGATTCCTCTTAAGAACCAAGCAACCAACTTCATGAGGGTAAGGACCTTTAGGCTGAGTTTTCATATGTGGTTATGAAGTACTGTTTAACTCGCGTAATCTGCTAACATGGTACACACCTCTAATAATGGCAACACTCACTATTAGGTGGTTAGTAAGAGCCATTGCCAGCTCCTACAACTTCACAGTCACATTACAGAAAAACGAAATAACAAGGGAATAAGCTTTCCTCACATACACAGCATAACTGTGATATTGCTTGCCAGCATTTTCTTAGACCTAAACACAGGCACCTCTTAAAAGTCTTTGGAACATGAATGATTGCCAGAGTTGTTGTGAAACCAACATACAAGTGGACCCGAGATGGGACAGGATACAGGAAACAGGTTCTATGGATTCTGTCTTGGGGATAAGCATCCAACCCAAACTCTAATGCATGTGTTTTCAGCAATTGACAAGGATAGAATAATGTAAAATGTTATATAATGCTTGTCTGAGCAGCAGAAACTCACTAGTATGGCTCCTTGACTAGATAGGAAAATCATTGGAGGAAACCAGTTCAAACGATCTGAGGAATTTTGCAAGCTCATCAAAAACATTAGCATTTCAACATGTGGAGCCTTTTACTCCACAGTGATTATGATGTCTGCTAACAAGGCCTAAAAACTGATGAAGACAGCTACAGAGTGTTTAATAATAATGTCTACTGGAATAGGGCCATTATCCCCTTCACCCTGCCTGGTTGAGAACAGATTCTCCTAAGCAGAGTCGAGCAAAGCATATAGGAACATATAGGACAATCTGAACTTTTTTTTACTGTCTTTAAATTCATTAGTCTAGAAAGGCCATGTTAACTAATACTAATAGCACATATGAATTTGGCAATCATCTATATAGAGAAAAATGTTTAAACCCATGAGACTGAAGGCTGCTACTGCCAGGCCCAGACATCTGGTTAATACTCTGGGTGTAGCTGACAGTCCAAACAGGAGAACCACAGACTGGGATCAGATGTTCTGTGGTACGCTTTATGCCTTATTATTAAAAGTAAAGTTACTTATTAGCTCAGTTTGTCATATTTACTATTAGCTGAAATAATTATATGTACTCATAAAAGTACATTAAATCATGCTGTGGTTGACAAATATACACAGTTAATTTCCAAAAGAAGAAAGGATCCTGACCAATCATTCTCTCTAAATCTCTAAATATGAATTTGGACTGCATCTACCGAAGAAAAATGACTAAAATCATATCCAGCATTTGTTGCTGTATGCCAGAAAAATACATGAAAAAATAAATAAGTAAAACAAGATCTCAATGGATAATTTATAGGTGGAATTCATGTTAGACTTTACAAATGCATTTCACAGTACCATATAAAACTACATAACATCATTTGATATATGGAGCACTTAATAGTTTTAATAGCATCTCAGAAGATAACCATGTCATGCCTTTCAACCTGCAGACATTGAAAATAGATGCTAAGGCCCGTGAAAAGTAGGTGCATGTGCCCCAAAACTGGTCATCTAATTAGGATAATAATTTGATACTAAATAGTATATAACTCTTCCCGCTTCAATAGCAATATGTATTACTACTTAAAAACACTTTTAAAAAAGAATGACAAAAAAAGATGAACAAATGCAAGCACATTATTAAAGAGGCAATGTAAACTCTATAGACTTTAGTGAACTGTACTGCAAAATTCTACCACACAATGTCATTCAGTTTTGCTTCTGTAGAAGGAAGATGTAGGCCATGTATCCTTTCTTTAAATTACTGGTGCCACTAGTATGCTGGCCGTGTAGTCTAGTTTTCTGTGTACTAGACAGCTTTAGCAATTATGTTAGTGAGGGCAATTTAGAAAATAGGTACATCATGTGCAGGGAAAAATCAATCCAGAAAATAGGTAGATTCCTCCAAAAGAGGGCCAGATGAGATGCGCCTACAATATCTTGCAAATGATAGCCATACATAAATGTATAATAAACCCAATTAGGAAATCTTTGATTCAGCCCACTGATATATCAGGAAAATGATGCAGCACCCTTTAATGAAACATTTAAGTCATGCCATTCCAGAGTGCTAAAACTATGCAGATGGAGAAAACTAGCCAGACTACATACTCTGCTAAATGAACTCACCTTTGGCTATGAAAATGCAAACAATATCCAATGTGGTGTGAAACTACCTCTAGCTGATTGTCACCGTTGAAGTGATACCACAACTCCACATGCAAAAATGGGAGAAAGGGGTTGCAGATGAATGAATGGATGGATGGATGGATGGATGGATGGATGTAACAAAATGTGTTCAATGGCTGCAAACCCATTACAAAGTTGTGTTTAGATCATATCTGAAAGAACACAAACATTATACACCCCTACAGTTGCTATTAACTTGGTTGAATCACACTTGCGTGACTCAAGTCAACTGCTGTTGGTTTTGAGAAAATGGCTGTTCGGGAGAACTCTGTCTTGGGTGAGGTCCTGTTTATTGACAAAGGTAAGAGCTGGTCCTGGGAGCTTGTGTCTGAGTGCCTGTGTTTTAGGGGTTAGAGTAAGGGGATAGATTTAGTTTATGTGTTTATGTGAGTGTTTAGGAGTTAGGATTAGGTAAGGGGATATATTTCATGTGTGTGTGATTGTTAGGGAATATGTATAGTCTTTGTGTGTGTTTATGCATGCGGTGAGTTCCCAGGCTGTACTGTGTAGTGATAGTGTTATGGAAAGGGTTTTAACAATGTAAGCTGTACCTTAGGATTAAGACAGGGGTAGGGTTAAGGGTTAGTATACATTACTAAGGTGGGCAGGAGGGCAAAGCCTTAGTAATACATGCTAACTCTAACTCTGCCACTAACCCTTATATTAACTACCACAGATAAGACAAATTTGAACTGACTGTGCAGTAGTATTATGGGTAGTACAGCAGAAAAGGAAATGCTGTATATGTTTTGACTGTTTTTGTATTGCTCATGAAATATTTCAACCATCTGTTACATACTCAGCCCTGTACAGTTTATCACTGTGTTTCTCCAGCTGTTCATCTCCTACTATACCTATTTTATCTTTATTTTCTTACAGTTTACTAACATTCTTCTATTCCTTGAATAGCTTACCTTATCTTACTTTGTCTGACTATGTTTCTTCCTGAATCTCTAGGAATACGTTAGCTTCCTATGTTTTAACGTTGTTATCTCCATATAATATTCAGTACTGAAGTGTTTTTCTTCCTTTCTTTCCTGTCAAGGCCCATGGACATCAAACTGCCTCTCTGTCACTCAAACAGCAGGAGCTCTGCTGCATATCACACCACTGAGAACTGGATCTATGCAAAAGCACTCAAGGGACTCTTGGCCTAAATGGTCACTGTCCATTCATGTAACCATTACATTACACTGTCTAAACTGATTACTTCCAACCCCTAGCTCAATGGTCTCTGCTTTCAGTAAGTGAAACAAACCTCATAATATTCTCAGCTGTCTTCTATGTAATGTCAAGCATCTTTTAGCTAAACTCCTCCTAAATCTCTTTAATTTAGGTTTCTCCAAAACTTATGTCAGTGAAGAATGGAGAGGAACCAGAGTGGTACTGTTACATATGGGTGGCCCGGCAACTAACATAGGAAGCTAGCCTAATAAGTATTGCTTGGAAAGATACGAAGTGCATCATTCTTGAATTAATAAACAGTGATACAGTGAAAAAAGGCATGATTAAAGTGGGAGGTGTTCACAGTGCCCCAACATACTAGTGGGAAAGCAAGTTATGGTGAGAGGTTTCATCTATTCTATAAAAGGGCATTTTCATGCGATTCTAAACAGGTCATCTATGTGGTCTGTTGTAGCACATGCTCATCATTTTATGAGAGCAAAACTTCCAGGAGATTAAAAGAGAGAATTTACAAACACCTACTAGACATTAAACAAAATGCAAGAATACAAATGCCTTATATGGGCACATTGCACAATTTCCAATACATTTTCAAGTTTACTTTTGTTGAACATGTAGTTTTTGATCCTAGGGGGTAATTTGGTCAATGAGCACCTAGATAAAAATGAATTAAAGTGGCAATTATTACTGGATGCTACACATTCACCAGGTTTGAATAATGCCTGTTACATTGCTTCTGTATTAAAACTTAAGAGACTGGAAGTGTAATCATCCAAAAGATATGTGGTTTTCCTCTTTAAAAATTCTAAGCCTTAAAACTGCACTGAAATAGTAATATGATCTTATTGGTTTTAACATTTTGGAGGTGTGGTTTTACCTTTAACTATCTAATATGTCTGTATTTTAGACTATTTGTTCTGATGAAGTTCCTAAGAACAAAAGTGCTTAACAAATTTTATATTATCTACATTTGAATTAAAAAATTTGGTTGAGCACAACTAGATTTTCTTTGGTGTTACCCATTGTGCTATTGGTTTTACCACATGGAATTCATCTGTGTTTTTAGAGTTTGGGAATATTCCAAGAGTAAGATTATGTATGTTCATGGTGATAAAAAGGAATATACAATCATGAACATGGAAATTCAGACACTTGTAGTAAAAAGTTTGCTTCATGCAGCTGTAGCACCTGACTTTATGATATTATAATAAGAAAAGACTTTTCTTCATTTTAAGGAACTGCAAAACTTGGACATGAGGTAGCATCCAAAGACAAAGTGTGACAGTAAGAACTATCCATTCAGTATACGAATGGGGGAAAGCAGTACAGTGACACTGTTTCAGAGATATAGCAGAAGAGAATTAGCACAGGAGCTGCAAAAGTGGCTTGAATCTAGTTGCAACTAATAACCAGAAAGCCACGAGCAATACTGCAATTGTACAACCAGGAACCAATTTAAATTCCTTGGCATATATTTTTTGCATAAGCACTGGCTCCATCTCAGCCGAATGGAGAACAGCCACTGTTATCCCTCTACACAAATGTGGAGGATCTATCAACCCAAACAATTATAGGCCCATCAGCCTAATTAGCCTGATTTGCAAGGCCATGGAATGCATTATTATGGACCTTATAAACAAAGACATTGGCAACCTCCAAACCCTTGACCCCACACAGTTTGTTTTTTTTCAAAGGGAGATCATGCCTGTTAAGATTGGTCAACTTCTTCAAAACAGTCACCAAAGCCATGGACAAGGGGAAGACTGTGCACACTACCTACCTTGACCTAGCCAAAGCCTTCAACACTCTTCCCCAGTCAGGCATAATAGATAAACTCTCCCAGCTAAGCATCAACTCGCATGTTACCAGATGGGAACCTAACTGGTTCACTGACAGAATCCACTCAGTCAAAATAGGGGAAGCCACCTCTAGTAGAAGACCCGTAATGAGTGGCATATCCCATATAATGGTCTTGGAGCTGCTATTGTTTGGGATATACTTTTCTGACATGAAAGTCAAAAAACATTGGTCTGTGGCTAACCAAGTTTGGAGATGACTGCGAGCTGGGTGCTGTCTTAAATTCTCCTAGTGATGTGAGCATCCTCCGAGAGGGTCTTACCCAAACTAATGACTGGTGCCAGAAGCATGGCCTCAAGCTGAATGCCAAGAAATGCATCATTATCCCCTTTGGGGAAAATGTCATCCCCACTAATTATCACATTAATAACAACATACTAAGCATGCAATCAGTCATGAGGGATTTGGGCACCCAGGTTGATAGCAACCTGACTTTTGACCACCAGATTGCCTCCGTTGTACGGAAGGCTTTCTACATGGCCCACCTCAGAAGTAAGGGTATTTCATCTAGGAACAAGGAGGTCATAACATCCCTGTACTCCTCCCTTATCAGACCCATTGTTGAGTACAATGCCCACTTTGGCAGCTACCTTGCCAAGCACATGCAGCAGCTGGAGAAAACTCAGAGGTTCCTGACCTGGAAAATCCAAGGTCACAAATACCTGTCCTATACAGATAGGCAAAAAGTCCTGTCCCTCTACTCAGTCTTATATAGACTGCTCAGAGTTGACCTGTGTCTGGCATACAAGGCAGTCTCAAAGCCAGCCTTGATGTGGTTGCTGCATATCTGTAAGTCAAACACCACTTGCACAACCTACACACAAGGCTTCAACCTGGTCTGTGACATTAACAGAACTTGTTGGCGAGATAGATTTGTGTCCCAAAGACTCCCCCATCTGTGGAATAGACTCCCTCTCCATATCAAACAGAGTACTTCACTAGCTCTCTTTGAGAGGAACCTGGATGACTGGATGGAAAACAGAAAATACACCCCTTGGATTCCACCTGTGTCCCCGCTAACAGGGGAAACAGGTGCTGACTTTGTGAGAACATGGGTGAAGTTCTTGGCTAGGCTTATAAGGGCCTCTGGGCCAGGTCAGTGCTGATGAATTCCTTGGTACTGATGAATGAAAGCACTTAACTGTCTATTGTTGGATAATAAACAAGTTTGATTCACTTTAGCCTGGTTTCTGAACTTTTTACCTTCAACTTTGTGTTCTTGGTTAATCTGGTTGTGCTTAGATGGTGAAATGGAATCTTGTGTGTTATCTAAAACCTATTTGCGTTGATGAAATGACATTCTAGAAACCTTTGTGAATATCTGATGTTACATTCTCATGAAAACAGACAAATATTGTATTAGGTAGTATAATGGTTGACAATTGAGTTTGTATAAAAGGATGTAGCTTGAAAGGCCGATGTTCATTCCTGAAGCTGCAACACCAAACAGCATACTTGCTAATCCCTTAAAGTTGAAAGGAAAGCATTTGGACTGTAACCCTAGCATCTCTTCTTCTACATTTGGAGGAATTAAGTTTCGGTGCTGCGGTAGCGTTGTCGCCTCACAGTTAGACGTTGGCCGTTCGATTCTCAGTTAAAGCGTCTACTGTGTGACGACATGCGTGAATGGGCGTTCCTTCGTTGAAGGTTGTGCGTTAGGCCCGGCAAGCCAGCATGTAAAACTCTACTGCCAATCATTAGCGGACCGGAGTTCCGCTGTGGCGACCCCTAACCGGGAAAAGCCGAAAGACACACACACAAGTTTCAGATATTTTGATGAATGCCAGCATTGGTACTATATTTAATATCAGGGACAACATAGCTTAAGGAATCTTTTCTGATTTAGACTTACTCTGCTGCAGTGAAATGTTTTCTCACACATTCATGCTGCTTAGAAAACATGTTAGAATCCTAGGAGGGATTCAGGCTCTTTTGCAAGTCAAGATATATAATCATATCTGAAAAAGTTGTTACAAACAACATCAAGATACGTTCATCACTTTAATTGAGCTTACAAGGAATTTTATTCCATCATTTGTGCATCCTTGTGAAACATAATAAAGAGCTTTTGTTTCTTACCTAGTAAAACAAGGTCTGTGGCTAGTGACTGATTAGATGATTGCCTACATCTGCATTCTTTACAATGGTTCAGAAAGGCACATTCAGACTCCATGATGAGGTCAAACAAGGTTGTGTCACTACATCATCTTTGATTAGTAATCATTTTAATCATCATCAAAGGCTGGCCATACCTGAATGCCATGAAAAAACAAAAGTATATTGTATATCCAATATGATATCCCATTTTGTCTGTTTCTTGGAAAGGGATATATATTCTCCTTAAACATAAAACTATCAGCCTGTACAATGATCTAGAAGTTTTACATCTGTTTTATTGCACTGTATGCTAAGCTTTCCTCACTTTATTAAGATTTGTATCCTGTTCCTTCTTACTTTTGTTACCTCTCACTTGAATATGGTTGTGTTTATTGATTATTGTCTGACTGAGTAACTTGTTGGCTGCATTCTGGTGACTTTGCAATAATCTGCAGCAGACTATAGAAAACCCACTACAGACCAGTTTCTCCTCCTCTGCATCATCAGAAGGCGGGTCTGGATGACATGGAATCGGGAAGTAAGTGGAGAGTTGCTCAGCATACAATAAACGAAAACAGTTTATAATCTTAATAGATATAGGTCCACTGAAGTAATTAAAATAAAACTACACATTTTAAAATAAGATATCACGTTTTACAAAATGAGGGCATAATTATAACAAAAGAAATGGGGAAAAAAGCTTTGCACTTGATCTTTAACTTTCCTCCTATTTTCTATCTTATTCATCATACCTACGACATTTAGGATATCAAGGCTATAATGTTCAGCCATGTACCTGTTATTTCTTTTCTGGCCAGTGTTATTAATACAATTACCAGGCTATTAATTCATTGCCTCCTTAAAACTACTGTTTAGACATAACAGGAAGAGCGCAATCATCAGTTGTACTTCCTGGAAAAGGAGACATTCAAAACCTTCTGGAATTTTGCCAACTCTGATGTCATAGACAGATAATGCATTGACTGCTGTCTAGATGACCAGAGTTTGATAGGTTCATAGGTTCATAGGTAGGTACTGGGCTATCTGCCTGAAGGCATATATTAGCCCAGTCATGTTGTGCGGTATTCACCACCCCTTTGGTTAGTTCCCTAGGCCCTAGATCTAGCAGCTAGTACCCTTGGCCCCTATCTAGTAGAGCTGTTGGTATGATCCCTGGTGTGAACTTTCTGTTACCCATCCACTTGTCAAGGTTCCACTTGAAGAGTGATAGTGAGGGGCTCTGTCTTATGTAGATCGGGACCTTGTTCCATAGCAAGGGAAGTCTTTGCAAAGGGAATCTATCCCTCCAGCATGTTCTATTCATTGTTGTGTTGAGGTTTACATCCCTAGAGCATGTAGCTCGAGTAGATTTAGTTTTGCTAAGATGGAGCATGTTCAACAGTTCTGGGTTGGACATGGCTCTGTATGTTAGACAGAGATCGCCTCTGAGAAGGTGGTATGCAACAGAGAAAAGCCTTATTTTTTTCAATCGTGCTACATAGGGCAACTGTTTGAGGCCAGTAATCCTCTTAGTGAGGTACCTCTGTGCTCTCTCCAGCTGCTGGAGATGCCTAGCTAAGTACATTCCATTGGTGCATTGTACTCAATAATGGGTCTGATGAGGGAAGAGTAGAGAGGCACCACTACATCCTTAGATCTTGATGTGAAACCTTTCGTGATCAGATGGGTCACATAGAAGGACTTTCTAACCACCTTGGCAACATGGTTATCAAAGGAAAGCTGACTATCTACTTGGGTCCCTAGATCCTTTATTACTTCTTCAGATTTCAGGGGGTTACCTCCTGATTATCAGCTCATGTACTTGATGGAGTTTGCAAGAGATGATGGACATGCCCATCCTAGAGGGGAGTCTGAGAAACGGCAAGATGCATACAGCCGCAATCCTTTGTAGGAGGGATGGGGTTAGTGTTTGCATCCTGGGATTAGACTTTAAGCTAAGTATTGTGGATCCCCACAGTGATATAAGTAACTCTTCCCCCGCACAGGTGGCACATCTCTGAACTTCTTAACACATAAAAATCTGGACAAAACCAAACATAATGAAGCCAAAGTCCCAAAATAGGGACAGATTTTAAATATTGCTCTTACAAACATAGAAAGTTGATAGAACAGGTTTTCTGTTAGCATGCATTTTTTGAAGGGTATGAAGTCTGAAACTCAAATGTATGTCCTTATTTAATGACTTCAATCCCCAGTGGATTTCCAAAAAAACTCTAAATTTTATAAGGAGCAGTACAATACCAATAAATACCATGTCTCTTTAGCTTAGTAAATGTCTGTTGATAATGTAAAACAGTACATATTATGTAGTAGGAATATCTATATGTAGTAATGTGAATTGTTGTATATGTTAGATGTTTGCACATAGAGCCTGGAGTAACATGGTTTCATTCAGTTGCACTTGTTTTGGAGTCTGAATGACAATAAAGTACACTTTGACTTTTTTTTTACTTTGAACAGAGATATGAGGCAAAAATATGAAGATTCTGTGAAAATCTGGACAGTTGAGAGGTGTGTCAGATGGTGGTGGTGTTATGCCATACAAACTCCTTCATTGCTAACAAAAGCACAAACAATCCTCCTGACTGCCTGTATTATGACCCCTGCAGTTGACTGTCACCCCATACTATACTGGGGTAATTCCCTAGGGAACCAGTAGACAGAGTTTAATTGGAGAGGCTTGATGGCCAATGACTAAAGGGTAAAGAGCACCTAAAAGAAGTATGTAGTTTTCTCTTAAAATCAAATCTGCCTTCAAATGTCTTTGATTTTGATTGCAACTCCACATAAGTGTACTAAATGCAATTATATATTCTGTATTCTAGATGGTAAAAATAAGCATGGACACTTTTTGGTAAATATACCAATCTTCCAAAACAAAGTTGAATACTTTGCAAAGAAACAAACCTGATGCCAATCTGAGATCACTATTTTTTGCCTATTCTGTTAATCCAAGTGTCCTTAAGTTTTAGGGCATCTATTTTATATGCTCTTAAACCCTAGACATTTTTAATGATCATTTCTTTAATACTGAAAAGATCCTTGGCTCTGGAGAGCAGCACAATCATTTTCAGCTCTGCTTGTAAGTTTGAATAAAAAACTTTCATCTTCTTTGCTAGCAGCCCATTATACTGAATTATATAAACATCACTTATACCAAACTTACATTTTGTAGCAAAACAGTTCACCTGTTTATACATTAGTCTAAGCTGTTGCAGACAGGTATACAACTAATGTCTTTCTTCCACTCCATAACTCCAAACATCTTACCACATTAACTCCTTCACTTGAATATCGTAGGAATAAAAGAAAGTTTCTACCCCTGCAGGCCTTTCCACTTAACTTTACCCTTGGATTCACAGTTGGTTGCTTTAGAACATACTGGACCTTTCCTCTCTCTTTCAGCTGAGCCCAACTGACACCCTTGCAATGCCCTACTGGCCTGGATTAGGACAGAGGATCAATGACTTGTATATCTACGGCATAAGAATATCAGATGTAATGCACTATCAACCACAGACAAGGACACATACTTTAAATATTGTCCCCAATTAGAAACTGAATGAGAGTTTTTGCTCTTGACAAAGTATGAAACACCATTTGCACACAAGACTGAGTATACATCTGTCTGCTGTTTATGAGAATAGTATTTGTACTTCCTGTTCCTTATCGCACTTCAAGTTTTTAAACTTAATCTAAAGAGACATCAGTGTATGAACAGCAGACAGTAAACAACATAAAACAGACATGAACCAATCAGAGACAAGTACCCTGAATATTGAACCAGTGATAATGAGCTCTGTGAGACAATTCATTAATATCTCTGGTTGCGTGTCATTGATTACTGCAATTAAGTCTTTGAGACTGATAAGGTGGTTACTCTCACCCCCAAAAACTGAAAAGCTTTTACTAGTTTCAATCCAGCTAATAATAAGAGGGAAGTAGAGTGATTGTAAATATGACAGTAGATCTTAAATTATATAAAAATAAAGAAATAAAAGTGAAGATAATCTCATGCCGAAAACTTTCAATAAACAGTTCAATATTTTTCTTTTGCTGTCTTGTTGATTGACTGCAGTTTAAACCAGAGCATTTAGTATAACTTGTGAAAAGGGTAGTTAAGACATACTCCATCCTCATAAGGGGTACTGCCTGAATTGTTTAAGCTGATACGGATAAAGTGGATAATATGTTGTTGAGACACATGAATAATAATAATTAACACAAAAAAAAATGACATAGCCTAACTACTTCTGGAGGGTAATACAATGTTGTTATAACTTGAAGGTAGTACAGCCAAGAAACATTTCATTTTTGCTATTTTCATATCTATGGATGAACATTATAAACAGTACAGGCTATTATCTGAAACACAGTTTATACATATTTCATCTTACCTGTTTAAGAGACCGGGCTCCTTAGTGCAGGACAAGACTGCCCTAAGCTTATCGGCCTCTAATCCAATGCTTGTGTTTTTAAACATCCGCCAGGCAAACTCCCACTCCTCTTCTCCTCCTGAAGCTATGCCGTAACAGTACACCACTACTCTCAGGCTAGGGAGGATCCTGAAATGTACATAAAAGCTTTTTAAATCAACTTATTGTCATAAAATGGAATACAAAAAAAGAGAATTTACAGATACTGAACCAAAAGTGCAGAATGCTGGCAAAGAAAGAATTTTAAAAATATTGCTTTTGCTGTCTAGCCCTTCTACTGCCTTACTTAAATACCCAGCTCCAGTTATACAACTGTCAGTAAAAGAGAAATACCCTTTGACAGAAAATCTGTTCTTGCACCAACACTACAACTTCTCACTAGAAAATGCTGCATTTGCTGTATTAATTTATTTAGTTAGTTTAACTTTGTTTAAAAGGGTAGAATGTGCATGCAACCTGGTTTTCAGCCACGCTGTTGTTTGCATTTTCTCTCTGTTTTAAATAATAAATGTATTCAAGAGTTTGTTGAGACGCATGTCTAGATTCCAGTTACAATTAAGCATTTTAGTTGAAAATGGGTTCAAAATACCTGTATATTCCCATTTAATTGCTGTTAAATTGGAAAGGATACATTAATAAATGCCCACACCAAGTTCAGTACCACAGTCTATGACTTTTTCCTGAATGGCATATAAGATCTATTTACTTTTTTTTCTCAGTATAATGGATCCTGAAAAAGCTACCACTATGCTACACTCAGAGTTGAATTTCCTTGTGTTCATTACCTCTGACAATATCAGTTTAAGAAGACAACACTACTGAGCTGTGTATTGCTTACATATTGGTGATTTAATCTGAGAAAAGATAAACCAGGAATATTGCATATTTTTCTTTCGGACCCTTCCTCACACAAACATCAAATCAAGCCTCCCTCTCATTGCCCCACATGCCCACTTGTTCCTTTTCAGGGGAAAAGCATATCATCCAAATCATCCCCTTCTTGGACTGAGACTCCAAAGGCACATGCATCCCCCTTAAATGTGAGAGTCAAACACTGAGAAGTTGACTTTTCTTCTTCTGTCAAACTAGGGATTTTTGTTTAATGTACTTACATCCTCATCCCTTGTGGCAGTTACTAACATGATTGTTTACTCCAAGAATCAAATGAGTGCTTCCAGGCATGCAAAGGTCATTACTCTAACTCAAATGCTTCATACCATATGCCTCTCCCTTTCTCTCCAGCTCATTACCAGGACTGTGGCAAACTGAGCCACCACTATCCCTCCAGGGTAACGTAGCCGGTACTGGCTACTGTTTTCAGCCTTTTGTTGGACAGCTTCTGTAGTGCCAGAGGCACTTGTTGCATACAGGTTATTTTGGGCATTCTTATGCTTCCATTCATCTAGGCCATGGAGGCAGGCAAGGGACATTAGAACTGATAAATAATAATTTGTAATGGTGTATTTCCTAGTACTACTCTTTCTGTATCTCCTAATCATTATAATGCAGTCAGTTAAATAACATTATGGTAGAGTTATGCAAGTAATTTTACCAAAGTAAGATTCATTGGCCATTGCTTTGGGGAAGCTAATCTTTGAAAGGAAGCTGCAGCTAAATTAATTTCTGTCTTATACTGATATGGAGGCATCAAATGAGGAAATCCTTACAGTGGTAATGTGGAAGGTTTTCTTGCAGACCATCTAAAATGGGAAGAATATATCTGTTATTTTTGTACAGGGCAGAGTTTCCCCCACAATTTATATAACCAAGTAAAATACCAAACCTTAATGAGAGAAGTCTTTAGGTGAGAATAATTCCTTTTAATTTTCCTCATCAAAACAAGACAAAATAAGTCTACTGCAGAGAAATCAACTGACATTTGGGTGTAAATTCCTCATATATAAAACATTCCTAGTACTTAGAATACTTTAAACCATGTTAACGTTCTCAACAAGTCTATCTTACTCAGCATGCATATTATAAAACTCAAATGCAAGGGTGCCAAAAAAAACAAAACGTGCACACAGCTGGATTATTTAAATATAACCCCTGCTCTTAGTCACACTGTTCCAGATCCGGCAATTCTTTTAACAGCTTATGCAGTCCTCATAGAAGGTATGAATCTTATTCCCCTGATTTTTGGGTAGGTTGCCTTCTAAAATCCATTATCTAACATTCTTATGCATCTTCACTCACCCAGTATCAGTGGTAATACTTCTCAGTCATTGTCATTACAGAAGATGTAATTTTATTACTACCATTCTACCTTTCTTTTATTTATTAACAGTATTCCACTCTCTCTCTCATTATTAATCTCCTTTTGGTCTACTAATTAAATAGTCCATGTATGCCATGCTTTGAGGTCTAGCCAATGTATGTTTCACAGAAAAGCAACAAAGAAAAAACAAACATACAATTAATTAAAAAAAAAACAGAAAAATGTGTTTAGAATATAAAAAGTGTTCTTTATATTAATATATGTTTTTTCCTCCATCTCCAACTATGTATAGAATTTTTCTCTTACTTTCCTTTCTTAGTTTTGCTTATTTTTGCTGTTCTCTCTCTTCTGGCCCTATGGTCTTGTCTTCCTTAAGGCCCTTTATCCACTTTTGGTTCCCTTCATTTTTCTTCTAATGTTTTCTATTTCTCTACTTTCCTGTCTTTCTTTTCCCCTTATCTCTCCTCTTCACTTTCTAGTTGCCGCTTTACTTCCTGTTCTCAGCCATTTCACTTCCTGTTGTATCTTCTTCCTTTTGTCCCTTCAGCTCTCCATTCTTCTTTCACTATTTGAATCATTAGTCTTACCACATCTTCACTTTTTGGGGAATCTTTGTTTTTTAAAAGTAATATTTTCCCTCTTTATTTTATTTTCATTTTCCTTCTTTATAAGTTCCATACCATTTTCCTTTTAAATTTAAATTATTGTCTCCCTCAATAAGCCATTGAAAAGGTTACTTAGAGCACATTGTCAATTTAGTATCTGACTGCCTTCCTTATATTCCTTATTTTGACTGTATCTGGTGAGATCTGCTTCTTGTCAACAGAAAGTAGTCCAGATGGAAAATAAACAACTGGTTGCATTGCTGATACCCTTTAAAAGTATCACTTATCACAGTTAATCTTGTTTTCATTAAAAAAAAACTATTTAGCATAGAAAACAAGACTCCTTTGCTAGATCTGTATTTAGTGATCTATTTTGTCTCTATAATTGCATGTATGGTTACTTATACATTATTACATTTCATTTAAACTATTACCTGCCCTAAAAAAAAAAAAAAAAAAAAAAAAAATATATATATATATATATATATATATATATATATATATATATATATATATATATATATATATATATATATATACATAGCTAGATATCGATATATATGACTTTACTATTTTGTAATAACTTTCTCCTTTTCATTAAAGTGCTTATTGTATATTGTACTTTATTGTCTCTAGACATTTCTGTTAAATTCTATGTAAAACCGACACTGTAGCTGTCAATGTTGTTCTTGTTTTATTGGAGCTTTTCTACCCGGGCCTCTGCTGAAAATGGACTTACACCCAAATGGACTATCCCAGTCAACAAATGTAAAATAAATAAAATAAATAAATAAATTAATGACAGAAATTCACCAAACAGCTGTGGTGCCACTTACTGCTTCATTTTGCAGAGCACTTTTATATCTTTTCATTTCCTGTAGGTCTAAGTTTTGTTTTGTATTTTTTGCTTTCTTGTCCATTTATTGTTTATTTTATGTGACAAGCATTTGCTGCCTGATTCAGTAGTATTAACAATACTTCCTGTACTCTACCTTGTCATTTTTTTAACAAAGATATCATGCAATTTAAGTTATATATTTTCAGAAATTACAACCATTGTATTTACTGTCATTCTGTTGCCTTCTGTCCTTCTTCTAACTGTGTAATTGAAAAAAGTGAGATTGATAATTCATTCCTCACTAGTTAAATACAGTCAACATAGTTCAGACATTCTCCTTGAACTGCTTTGCATGTCTTGACAGTCCAAAAACCTAATTAGAATAGAATACAATTAATACTGTTTTCTTTTACATTTCTTTCTTAAAAAATAAATAAAAGTTTGCTTTGGCTTCCATCTTCATCCTGATTATCACCATGTCTTTGTTCTAGTACCTGTTCTAAATATGTTTCTACTTGTTTTTCAGGTTAGTTGCTGGGTTTCTGTCTGACTTTCAAACATTTTCTTTGAAACAGTGGGAATAGTTTCAATGGAATACTTTCTCCCTGCCTCTGTTTAGTAGTGGAAGGATGAGAAGCTGAACCCCCACTGACTTGCTGTTTTTTTTTTTCTTGCTGACTGAACTGCTTATGCTCTACTACCTGTTTTGCTTCCTTAATTGGCTTTGTCTGACCAGGAAAAACAATCTCAAAATTGCTGCATTTATCAAGTTGAATGTCAGTCTATCCTCCTGGCATCCCCTGCTTGCTGGGTTCTATTTTGTGTACAGCAATTAATAATTTTCCATGAAAACTTTGGTGTCACCATTTTTTAACAACTTTCCACTCTGCCAGATTTGAATTGGGAACATCTCCTTCTGCTGTTTCATTTGTATCTTCACCAGAATGGATTTCTGTTTACTCATAATGCCAACATTTGCAACATTTATACAGTGTGCTCTCTCAGTGAATAATTTTTGCAGTGGAACACCAGTCAAGTTAGTTATATGTGTGCTCATAAGGGTCTACTTCAGAAGACTGACAAACCAAAAGACTGAATCCCATCAAATGAAAATTCAAAATACTGAATGATGGAATTTGCTCCTTCTCCACTGTTGTGTGATCTTGGAGTTGGTATATATAGTTAGCAGGGGGTGTGGGGGTGCTTGCCCCCTGCCTTAAAAATGTGTTCAGTATTTTGAATTTTCAGTCTTTTGGGATTCAGTCTTTTGGTTTGTCAGTCTTCTGAGGTAGATCTGTGCTCATAAAATATGTATAATCTGCTCCCTACAACTTTTCTAGGATAGTAGAGAAAATGCAGTTGTGTAAGGCCTACTAACCTGTATTTTACTGACATTCATGTTGTAGTGTCCTGCTACTCTCCTCTGGCAGCCTGCCAATGCTCAGAGTCCCCACCTCTTTCTGTGTGTGGGTGTGATGGATGAACCACATGGCAGTACAGGGACTGCTTCACAGACCCACAGATAGGAATCTTTCAGTTTTCTACGGTCCAGCAGGAAGAGAACATGGAAATGGAAGCTTGGTGAACAGCTACTGTTACAAAACAAAACAAACACACACACACACACACACACACACACACACACACACACACACACACACACACACACACACACACACACACACACATACATGCACACACATGCACACACATACATACACAGAGACAATAATACTAGCCATGGAGCAGTGCTCAATGGCAACCCAATCACCAAACTATGTACATCCAAAAATGGTAATGATGGGAGGGCACCAGCAATAAGGCAGTGCTCTATGAACATCTACTGTTACAGGTAAGTAGGACTTACATGACTGTAGTATATTCAACAAGCGCACTGCCTTACTGGTATTCAGGTAGGTTCCTGAAGGATAAGGATCTAGGAGCCCCTGAAGAATGGTTCTAACAAAGCTTGCTCTGGCTCTAGAAAAAGCACGCAGCTTCATGAAGGTATGGACAGAGGAATGAGTTACTGCCTCCAGAATATTTTAGAGTCCACTCTTTTCCAAGAGCTACTGAAGAAGAAAATGCCTTGATGGAATGCACATTTACCTTACATGAATTCACATTGCAATGGTGGGTGTAACAAAAAAACAATACCAGAGGACAACCAACATACAATGGCTTGCTTAGAGACAGACTGGCCTTAGAGACTCCCCAGACTCTGGAATAAATTGCCCATACATGTCAAGCAGAGTGCCTCTTTGGTACTCTTCAAAAGGAACCTTGATGATTGGATGGGAGAAAGGAAATTCACCCCGGGGATCATGTCAGTCATCCTGCTAGACAGGGGTCCAGGGAAGTAAATAGTGTGGGAAGAAATAGCCAGGGAATTGTTATGGCTAGGCTTGTATAGGCCCTAGGGCTGATAGCCTAGTACCAACCTATGAAACTATGAACCTGTGTAGTTAATAAAAAATGCCTTTCAGTCTTCCTGAAGAGTTTTGTTCTGTCAATATAGTACTTAATCTACCGATCCACAATATGAAGTATCCTCTCTCCATTATTCTTAGCTTCTGGGAAGAGTTCAGAGAAATTGATTTACTGATTGTGAGTGAATTCTGAGACCACTTTCAGCATGAAAGAGGGTTAGTGCATAACGTAATCCTATCCCTGTGGAAAATAAGGTAAGATTGTCCTGCCATAAATGCTTGCAGCTCAGAGAAACACCTTGCAGATGTCAGATCAATAAGAAAAACAGTTTTCTACACAAAGAATGACAGATCAGCCTTTGCAGCAGATTTAAAAGGTGGTAAGGTCAGTTTTTCCAGCACATACTTGAGATCACATGAAGGAGGAGGAATTTGCTTGTGAGGGGGTCTGATATGCAATACTCCTTTCATGAACTATTTTACCAAGAGAGAATAATAAAGGGGAGGATCAAAAGGCAGGTGGGCAGAGATGCCTGATAAATGTACTAATGGATGCATCCAACAAGACATCCTGAAATAGCTGACAAAACTTATCCGTGACCACAGGGATGCTAACCTTGACAGACCATCCATTTGTAAACATAAGGTTTTCTAGTAGAAGGCTTTCAGGGCTACTTAAACACCAGCTGCTTGAATGAAGGCAGATGTTCCTTCCACTGTCACCTAAAACCTCTGCCCACAATGAAGATTACCCAGTTTTAGGAAGCTATTGATAGCCAGGTCACCTTGTTGAGAGCTAACTTTTGTGATGGGGAACCTGGGAATAACAGGGTGTTAAGTCTTGGCATAGTCATAGGTTGGAAGGGTGGGTTCATCCTTTTTGGGAAAATAACGCTTTTTATTAGATTTGTCAGTGTTCTCATCTGCCATTTTCTTCTTTTGCCTTTATTTTTGTTTAGTTGGGTCTTCTGTTTGCTATACCGCTGAAAATTATTCTACTTATTAAAGGGAAATTTGGGGACATAGAACATTTTAGACAACCCTTTTATAAATTTACCTCTGTCACCTCAGTGTTTTAGGGTCTGATTAGCTGCTGTACCAAACACACAATCAGAGTCAAGCAGGGCATAAATAATCTCATTTTTAACTCACCGGAATAGTTTTGGCTATGCAACCAAGCATAACTCCTCAGCACCACTGGTGTCACTACATTTCTGGAAACAGCATCAACCTCCCTCCTCCAGTGCACTCTTTAAATCATGTTTTGACACTTGAAAAACATTGGAAACAATCTCTTCTACACAGTCTTACATAGTCTTTCTGCTAAGCAGGTAATAATGCAATGAACTTGTCTAAACTATGCATACAGCTCAAACCACATACGTCCACATAAAACAATGGCAGTTAAACATTGTCAAGCTGCTGTAATGAACTGCACCACCTTCATTACCTGCAATTTTGGCCATATACCCAGTTTATCTTGAGGGGCTGGGTTTGAAGAAGATGAGGTCTTCTTACTGACTGGCAAGGGTGGCTGGAGACACAGACACAGGGTCTACAGACAAGGGGGGCTTGGAGGCCAGGCATTGCTAAGCACACCATGAATTTCTTAAATGCTTTTTTTTAAGCAGAGGCTCAGTTAACTGAAGAGAACTGCAAGCTTTCTTAAAAATATCCTCCAGTGATGGAATCAATGGAGGGAAGGTTGCCATGTCCGGGGCCTCTTCCTCCAAAATATCATATACCCTACTCACTGGGGCAGAAAATGATTGCTGAAAACAAACCTAAATATAGCCATTATCTGGGTCGAAGAAAACATTTGTTTAGGTTTCTGAACCTATTCATCCTCAGAAGAAACTGACTGGTCAGGCTCTGACACTTCTAAATCCGCAACTTCTAGATCTCCTTCAAAATCAGGATCCTGTGGTGGTTGAAGGGAGGGAAGAACCAGTGTTACTCATAACTTGGGTTTGTACCCTGTAATCAATAGCCTGAATAATGAATCTAGTCATAGCCACCAGCTCAGGGGAAAACACAATCGGAGCTTGTTGTCCTGCAACATGGTTGGACCTCTGTCTCTTTTTTGCATGCACTATACCAGTGAGAGAATCCCTAGGTGGAGATGTAGCAACATTGGCAACAGATTTTGTACTCCTAATTCCTCCTGCACCCTAAAGAGTTTGGTTCTGCCATACCTGAACCAAGCTATGATACAGTCCAGGAGGATGTATCTGACCCTCATGTCATACATAGTTATGGTAGTACCACTACACCAGGGGATCTGGAGTCAAAAGAAGGTGAGTAGTCTGATAGCCTGCCTAATTCTTCTATGGATTCACAAGCTGTAGGCTGAGGTATATACTTTAATTTACTTTTATGTGTTTTAGGTGTACAAGGGGTAGATGATGGGGGAAAACCATGTCACAGTCTGTTAAGTCAGGGAACAAAAAAATAGCCAGAGCAATACCAAATAATGGCTTCACAGTCAGCCAGTAAAAATTAATAAAATCCACTACTCTCCCTCTAAATAGCAAACTAAAATCTATTACTGCAGGGGGTACTATGCTGAACACTGCACTGACTAAAATTATAGTACTTTCACTAACACAGTTTAAGGCACAAACACATGCATAAAAGATCCCCTGTTATGTAAATTGAAATGCTAGTTTCACCCCCAACCTAATATAAACAGCATAAAACCGTATTAGATAAGACTTAAAACAAGCTTATGAAAATTTCCTGTCAGAAATGTTTAGCATATAAAATGGTGCCAACATCACAATTTAAATGAACAATCATTAAAAAGCTATAATCCTGCTCATTCACTTCAAATAATCATAACCCTGAAGAGAAAAAAACTGCAATATCAGCAAGTTTTTTTTTTTGTCAAAACTTTTAATTAAAGCTTTTAATCAACAGAAAAAGCAGGCATGATTAACTTGTGGCTCTGGAAACATGAGGCAATGAGACTAACTGAAATATAATGGCCTTAGTACAAAAACTCATCAAAATATTCACAAATGGCTATAGAACACATTTGGATAATTAAAAATCTATAGCAACCAGCAATCAGCTTAAAATAAATGGTGTAAGACCTGTGCTGTGCAGTCAGATAAACACCCAAGCATATACCATATTTTGAATCAGAAAAAAACAGTCAAAGCATCAGAATGCACTATCCAAGTAGAAAAAGCAGAAAGAGGAAATAAAACCCCCAAATGGTTTCTTATCTGAGCTCAGCAGCTGAAGAGCTCCAGAGTAAGGAGATGTCTTCCAAGATCGCCTTCTCTGACTGAAAGGATCCTGTCTGTGAGTCTGTAAGGCAGTCCCTGTAGTGACAAGTGATTATTTCATCTCACCCACAACCAGGCAATAGAAAGTAATCTGAGCTTTAGTAGACTGCAAGAGGTCCAAATGCCAGTAATGACAGTGTGTTTCTAGAACATCCACATTTTCTCTTTCTGTGCTCTGTCCTCTAGTTTTACTTTTAGTACAATTTCTTCTGAGAAGCCTCACTGTCTGCTATTCTTTCTTTCTTTCTTTTATACTAGTCTCTGACTTTTGCAAATCAATTAGTTTATCTGAAGGTTTACTTAGAATTTATTTTATTTTTTGACCTTTAATCCTTTGACTTTACATATTCTCCCACTCCCCCATGCATTGTGAAGACTTCTGACTGCATGTTTTTCCTTCTAGATATCTGGAAACCATCTCCTGTACTGCGGGTGCAAACTGGTCTGCTTCCTGCTGATAACCCACCTGTATGTCTTTTTTTTTTCAATGATATTTCCGTAGTTTTCAAGTTGTTGTTTTCTGTTTTTTTTTTTTTTTGCTTTTTTTTTTTACATCCAGGCATTGTACTGTCAAAAATAATCAAATCAATTCAAAATCAATCACTTTTACTGTTTTTTTTTTTTCTGATTTTCACACTGGGAGATCTCTAATTACTTGTTGCTCAGAGAGCTGCTTTCTTAGAATCCTTGCAGCAAAAACACTTAAAATTTCTAACAATGCTTTTCTTCTTGCAGAGGGTGTGTGTGTATGAATAACCAGATCAGGAGAAAGGAGACTATAGACATTCTGACAACAGGGACGGGTGCTGGGTATGTGTGTTTAAATGCACGCCATTTTCACTATATTACCTTTACACAGTACATATTTAAGGGCATAATTGCAGTCATATCCAGAACTCGTACTTTTGTCAGTCTTACAGAAATTCAGTTTCAGAACTCTTCTATTTTATTTCGCCCAATTCATTCCTACTCCTTTGAGTGTTCTGCTAAAGTAAGTCTAACATCTGACAGGCCCAACAAGTCAAAGGAAAGAGAAGTCACACACAGTAATACTGTTGTCAAATAGTACCTCATACTTGTAAGATTTAAAAAGAAATAATATTAACCATACACTGTGGTTTGTTTTTCTTTTTTTTAGACTTTTTTCTGAAGCTTATTCTGATTCCTAATATCCACCTGTTTAGCAGTAGCAGTTTTGTGGTCTTCATTAGGAAGTGATTCACCCTCCCCTGCACAATCACTGGCTTGTGACAGCAATGCAAATGTGTCTTCAGTAAGAACAACACATTCAACATGACCTTCCTTTTTTCTCCTCCCTCTGACTGTAGAACACCTTGGGTAGTCAACAGCAACATAGGGCAGGATTCATTAACTGTGTACCACATCGCATTAAGGGCCATGGTAAAAAGATTCTGTTTTTAGAAAGCAATATTTTGTGATTCATAGAAGGATTAGCTGCAATGATAAAAGAACTCATTATCAGCTAATCTGTATAGGTTAATAGGTTCATAGACAAGTACTAGGCTAGTTGCCCTTGTGGGCCATTTTAAGCCTAGCTAATTTCCCTCAAAGGTGAGACTCAATCTCTGCACTTTGTGTCTCCAAGAGAAATACTTTAACCACTATGCCAACCCCAACCCCTAAGGCTTCATTCTCAAGACCCAGGATTGAACTAGGGACCTTTAGATCTTCGGTGTAATGCTCTCCCAGTGAATCTGTTTTGGCCCAAATATTCTCTAAACAGGGTTCAAACCCTGCATCACATGCACTGTTTCTCTAAACTCATTTAATTTTCCCCTTTTGATAAAGAGATAGGTAGCTTATGCCACAGAGGTAGGTATCATGTACATGAATTGCACTAACTAACACAAAGTGCAGCTTAGCACTTCCTGCAGTAACTAACAGTGGCTGTTGCAGCATGTTAGCACAAACACCCCTTACCTCTCAGTCACTCTCCCAGACTCAAGCACACAGTAAAACACACACAAAAACACCACATACCCCAAACTTGTCCCTGCTCTAAGAATGTCCACAATGTCTCCTTTTCACCTTCCCTTGTTATTTACAGATTACCTCAGTCATTCCTTAGTGCCAGACATTTGAATTTCACATTGCATATCCTTCAGTAAATGCATGTAAGGGCAAAAGCTGTTATCCCATAAGGTAGAGCAGTATACTTTATATTTCCTGTCTTTCTGTCTCATACATTACAGAGTTTTGCTGTCTTTACATAGGCCCAAGATCCTCAGTATATGTTAAAAAAGAATCCTGCTAAGCAGTTAGTGCAGCAGGCTAACACAGGGGTTTCTTGTATAAAGGGTGCATGGCTAAAATCCCTTTTCTCCCCTTTGTACATTTTTAGCTTGTTTAATTTATCTTTTTTTAAAGGCTACCCATGATGTCTAGGGACATCACTGAGGACTAATATCCTCAGTGAGAGGGTACAGTTTTTAGATTCTGTTTAGTGTCTCTGAGGCATAATATTTATCCTTAGTGTCTAGTGATTCCACACTAATTTATTTTAAATATGTGCCTTTAAGGTATGCCATATTGACTATCTTTGGTATCTAGTATTCCCCCAACCCCCAATCACTCAATCATTATTTTGTGAATGTGCAGCTCAGGCACTCATTGAAAAGAGTTACTCCTGGTGACAAGTGTTCCAACCCCACCTCCAGTGTTGCAGACTCTGATAATTAGTTTAGAGGTATGCAGACGTATGATAGCTACACCATCTCACACAGATTCACATGCACATACAACAATACAACATGCACAGACACATATACACACACACACACACACACACACACACACACACACACACACACACACACACACACACACACACACACCTACTAACCCTACCTTACCATTCAAGTCCCTAGCACTTACCGTTGCTGCACTGGATGAACAATGCATTATAACAATGTTTACTACTGCGAGATGCAAGGAACGGCCTTGCTAATCTACATGGTTGAGCATGTCAATACATTGCTTGGTCCATAAATGGCTTTATGGAGACAGTTCTGTGTGGATAGCACATAGCTAATTATCATATACCTCTCTGCACAGTCTCATTACCATCTAGCATTGCCACAGAGACAGCCCACCATGGTGCTCATGTGTTCATGCAAGTGAATTCAAAAACATTACCTTGAGATGTGTAACCTTTATGAATTCCTGCAATAGTATCATCACTTAACAGAGCAGCTTCTGTTTCACGTTTAGTAACTTCCTCATTTAAGGCGTCACTATAAGGTTAATGAACATTGTAAGATCAACAAGATTTTCATCATTCATCAGACACGTTAAACAAAGCATGAGCATTACTGTCACATTTCCCATAACTAAGTACACAATTTGCCTCAGTGTGCTCTTTTCTCCCCCCTCATTGTTTATATCTGCATGTCATATTGCTATATCAAGTGCCTAATTTTACCACAGCAATAACAGCTCTTTGGTTGCATGGAGTACCAAGGACTATCCCTGCAATTATAAGTTTAAACAATTCTATTTACAGGAGCAGCTTCATCAGTAACAGACTTTAAATAAGCAAAAACTTCCCAGCTTCTGCCCACAGCTCTCACACATCACACAACTGCTTCATTTTCATAATATCTTAAACTTTAAAAATCACATTGAAATAAACAAATAACAACATAAAATAAAGCCAACTGTCTTGTCCTATCCTCAGCCAAACCATCCCTAACCACTGCTGGTGCTTCAGAAGGAGGTGCAAAAGCAATACAAGCTGGATAAGTGTGGGATGTCATCAAATGAACAAATACTGCCCCAACAGCATGATCTGAAATTTGTACTGCTAAGACTCTGGTCAGCACTTTCAGCAACAGCAGCATTAACAACTCATGGCACTGTTGAAAGACGTTCAGAGGAACTAAAGAAACCAAAACTCTCTGCGACATCCCATCTGCTTGAGATGGTGGTACCTCAGGTGGATGTAAAATATCCCACAGCACCTATTGAAAAGAGTAGGGGAAGTTCCCCGATACCCTGGCCAAGTTTACCCTCATAGTATAAATACACCTCAGGTCTCCCCTGAAAAGAGGATACTAGACTAGTGAGGCTAACCTGGTCAACAGAGCATAGATAGATTGATAGGTAGACAGATGCATTGGTAAACAGACTGATGAATACAACAAAACATAACTATGGACTTTCTGTTACATAAAGCCACGCATTCCATCTATCCTGTATATTTCCTCCAGATTATTTTTCCATATACTTTTACTATTATATTAATAACTAATAGTATTTTCTGTCAATTATTTTTCTTTTAAATCCCCACAACCTCCTTAGCATTTGTCTCACCTTTGTCTTTTTTAACACATTCAGTAATTGTTCATAACTGTAATTAAGAAATAAACCAGTAAATGGCTCAAAGACAATACCATTTAATCCTCTCCCAGATGTAAGATCCTTCCTTTAATGTGATCCAATATAGTTGAAAAAATAAATCCATCAGTTCCACTTCTAAGTTCTCAAAGGATTCACCATCCTCAAGTAACCTATTTTTTTCAAACAAACATGACATTATCATACATTTTTCCTAAATGCCAAAAATTACAAACTTTTAAAAATGACAAGTCCTGCAACACTTTCTCTAGTAACTGTTTGTTATTCCAAATCTCATTAGTGTGAGTCCCAGAACAGCAACACTGAATGTGTGAAAATCAAAATTAAACATATTATGCTAAGTCTAAGATCACTGTTTCTCATAGTATTTCATTTTCTCTAAGGTACAGAAATCTCATAGTTATATATCTGTCTCTGTATTTGTCTATCTATCTATCTATCTATCTATCTATCTATCTATCTATCTATCTATCTATCTATCTATCTATCTATATATCTGTCTGTCTTTCTATCTATGTGGAGAGATGTGTAGCAGTGGATTTTGTAGCAGGGGTGAGTGGGTGCAGGGAGACTTAACCACTTGCAAAAAAAAAAGTTTAAAGAGGAACAGTGATTGTCAATATTTGATGTTTTCTATTTTTTGTATGTCTTAAATAATTCTGGGACTTGCAGATTTGACTCTCATAACTACAATATGGTGCCCACTTCTCCATTCGTTTAGCATAACCACAAGTCTCTTAAACTTAATACCCGATACCTTTGCACTATGAAAGTAACTGAGCACCTTTTCTCTGCATTTCTCCATACCTGTTTAATTTCTGTTAATTCCATTCCCACTCTTTTTAATATACCCATTAATACATTCAGAAAAAAGCAAGTACCTCTTCATCCTGTAAAAATGATAATACATCAGCTGCTTAAGTCCAAGAGAGAGAGACAACATACAATGCTGAAATGTCTTCCATCCTTTCTTTTTTACTAAGTATTTCATCTAAATTGCTGAGCATTCATTATCAAATTGAAAACTATTGGTCTTATTACATAAGAAAACTCAAAGCACAAATCTTCTTCTGGCTTTTCCCGGTTAGGGGTCGCCACAGTGGATCACCTGTCCGCTCATGATTGGCAGTGGAGTTTTACAATGTTGAGTTGCCAGCCCGGCACCCAACCTTTCACAGAAGCCACACACATGCACACACACACACCTAGGGCCAATTTAGAGTGTCCAAGCCACCTACAGCATGTCTTTGGGATGTGGGAGGAAACTGGAGCACCTGGAGGAAACCCACGTGACCACAGGGAGGACATGCAGACTCCACACAGAAGGTGCCCCAGCCGAGGATCGAACTGTAAAATCTCTTGCTGTGAGGCAGCAACGCTAACTGCTGCACCACCACGGCCGCCCCAAAACTCAAAGCACAAATAACACAGAAAAATGTATAAAACTTGGTTGAGGCTAAACATATGTCTATAAATAAGAAATATGGGAAATTATGTAAGATGATAAAAATTTATTTCCAGCAATTCACTGCAAATAATGAAAGAAAGTTAGCCTAAGATTATAAAAAAACAATAGTGCTGCCTTTTTAACTATATCAATAAAGGAAAAAATGTTTATGTTCTTCAGCAATGCAATATAATGCAAGCTTTTGCCACTACCTACAGAGATGATTGAAGAAAACACTCAACATAAAAAAAATATAATTGGGAGTAACTTGTCACAAGGCGACCTTGCAGTTATTGTTAATCAATAAGTGCATAACCTTACAGCTTTAAAATGAAGAATATACACGGTATATTACAAACAAATTATTTGGCTTAAATGAAGTCAGAAACAGAGATTTAAGAGGTATCTTATCATCTCTGCAGACTTTTAGCTATGACATATTGAAATGGCTTGGGTAACACTAACATTTCCCTTAACTGGAGGAAGTCAATATTTAAACTTTTGCATAAAAAAAAGAGCAACCCCTCTGATATGGCATGTTGTAGGCCTATTTGTCTTTAATGCTGTCCTGTGAAAATAACTATAAAAAAATAGAATTGGGTTTACTTGAAGACAAGCTAATAAGGCTTAAGCATACAAACATATAACAGTTTACATTTACTTCAGTAAAATCAATAATTCAATATGATTTATAATTTATATTTTTACAATAATGTTATTGAGGCTTTTAAAAAGGGCTTTCAAGTATATGTTATGCACATAAAATTTTCTCAAGTATTAGATACGCTGGAGCATGTACCCTGAGACAGTAACATTTATAAGGATTGGCTGGCAGCACTTCATTTGGGCTCTGCAAATTAATACAAACTGGAATAATGTACTGTGTAGAATATTTTTACCCTTAAGTAAATGAACACTGAAAGATTCTGTGAAGCAGCCTGATGCAGAATAAAGAATAATGCCCTTAGTGCTTCTGACTGAAATACTTATTTACTTAAAGGGGGAAAAATAAACATGCTGCATGTGCAATTTCCTTGTTTTTTTTTTCAGAGTCCATTTACTTAATTCAAGCATTGATGCTGGCATGAAAAAAAAAAGCAACTACATGAGAATGGATATTTTTTTTTTTGAAAAGACGTTATTTACATTACTAGTGGAGCAGCTGCAGACAATTTGAATACCTACTGTAAAATAGCTGGCTATGCAAAATTATGGATGAGTCTTGGGCACATAAGAACTCAGGAGCAGGTCATAACACACTTTTTGTTACTAGCATTAGACAAACTTCTCAGAACAGGAACATTACATCATATTGGCTAGCACTTAATGCTTTGCTATCTTAGCCTCTCAATACATGATTAGGTGTATGAACGTCAATGATTGTGTCCAAGTGTTTCTTGATGTCGTCAAGACAGCAAATGCTTGCACAGAAGAGTCACAGACAGTACAGTCCATTAATTACAGAAAAGAGGAAAAAATAAGGGGAATAATGAGTTCAGGACTCTGAGAGGTTTGAGATACAAGCTTTTCATCAAAAGGGAAGAAAAAAGGCTTATATTTAAATTCGGCTTAAATATTGTAAGTTACATTTATAGTGACTTATGTGGAGATCCTTTTTTTACTTCTCTGTCTTTTGTCCATATTTTAGCCATTCTTTTTTCAGTTTGTTCTGGGACCTTAGCTTTGTAGCTTCATTTGCAGTTATGTGCAATATGTATTACTGCAAGATTGTAGCATTGTTTATACACTATATTGTACTTCTGTTTCCATAAGTAGAATTGCATGTAAAAGACAGCTTTTTTGTATTCTGAAGCCAGTCTGGGGCCTTGAACCCTCTTGTAGCTTCTTTCACAGTTGTAGTAGAACTGTGATCTACTGCCAGATTGGAGCCTCATTTACTCATTTATTATAAATGTTGCTGACAAACTTCTGCTTACTCTGGTGCCTTAGTCTGTGGTGGGATTGTGGTAATGGCAGTATTGTGAATTCTGATCTGGGATTTGTGTTTAATTACTTTTTATAGCTGTATATACCTACTTAAAGTTGTAGTCCAGTGCCTTTCTGTTTACCTTGTTACTGTTTTTCCCCCTGTTCTTTAAGTCTGCCCCACCCCCACTGAGACATTAAGCTAAATGTTTCTGAAATTCCAGCCATAGGACTAGCTCCAGTTTGAAGTTTTCACCAACTCTCCCATCTTTCTCTTACTGTGGTTTTAAAAGGCTGGGTCTCTGGCTTCTGTCTCTTATGGTAATCTGACTTCCAAAGTCCCTCCCTTGCCTCTTCATTGTCACTGTCTGATGTGTAACCCATTTAAATACTTTTCTACCTATTATTTTCCATAATCCATAATATTAAGTGCCAAGCCAGCAAACCAGTATTGCACTTAAGTAAACCTCCCTAACTACAAAATGTCTCCTGCTCATTTTCATAGACCTCCCAACTACTTTCCACCCTTGCCACACTCAGAGGGGGTCCTGAGTTAATCATTCTCTATCCTTGGCAGATAAGAGTCTTATTTTGTTATATTGCAGTTCGGTTAACTGTTTAGAGTGCTACTGCTTCATTTTTGCTTTATTTGCTGATTTTTTTTTTTTAAATAATTCTAATGGTCCCTAAAACTTGAAACTGCCTTGTCAAGGTAGTTTGCTTAAGTTGCTTTGTTGAAGCATTATACTTACAATCAATCTTTCTTGGTGCTATTACATCAAGAGGGTAGCAGTGCTCTGTAAAAAAATAAATTCCCAGAAAGTAATGTTTGTCTAAAAAAATGAAATCCATAACTTAGTGTGACTAAAGCAAAGTCATTGTGTGCAGAAAAATTAGAGCAGCCAGTTTACACATTAAACAGCACTACTATCAAATCTTAGCACAATCTAACCTAGTCTAGTGCAAAAACCCAGAGCCCACCCAAAGAGCCCTCTGTATAACCCAGTCCATGACTGTTAGAAAAATATGTATTAATGTGTGTATGCTTAATGCCAATTAATAACCAAGTATTTTAATACGCTTTTCATTCTATTTTTCATACATTGTATTTTATACAAATTGAGTTTCATATGAGACTGAATAAGATGCTTTTTGAAAACTGCAGTATGCTTTCTGAAACTTGCAAGTTGCCCTCTGACCTAATAATTGCTAGCACAGCAATATTCATGTTTATGCCTTTTGGAAATGTACTTGAGAAGCAGGTGTTTATCTGCTAGGTCAGAAGCGAATGAATGAACAATGCCTTATTCTATAAATGTAATGCTTTTAGACAAACAGCTCTGTTTGGAGGATGGGAACCTGTGCAGCTGTAGTAATTTAGAGATAAAGTAGACAAAGGATTATTAGAGAAATGAACTGCTAGCATTGTGCTTGAATTAGCCATAGTATCTTGAATGGTAACATAACATGTATCTAACTGGGAGTAATCAAGGCCATGTTGTTTTCCTCAGGAAGTTTCACATAAAAATTGATAAATCAGCAGAAATTCATGGGAAAGATGGTCAGCAGATGATGATGAAAAAGGTGGTAATCTGTTACGTCAGCATGGTAGGACATAACCAGTTTAAGAATGTATAAAAATGAACGTATTTCCTGTTTCTGGTTAGACAAACTCTGTATTAGCACGTTTTTGTCTCCTTGCTGCAAGATTAAAGTGCCTTAACCTGAACCTACTGTGTTTTGATCATTTCTAAAGTATATTTTTCCTTTGACAGTTTGGTCCTTCGGACCGGAAAGTACCTCTCGCTCTAGGCCTAGGTCAGAATTGGGCCCGGTGGCATGCATCCGTATGGAGAAGAGGCCAAATCGGCTCTTCTGTTTTGAAAGACCTCCGACTGAATTGTCATTCAAAAGAGGCCAGCCACTGTTTCTGATCTGGGATTGGAGGACGAGTCAACGATCTGGTGGATCAACTCACGGAGGGTCAAGTAAGGAGGAATTACCTTATTTCTGTTTTAAGATCAGGGACTAATTACAGAACTGTTTTTTGTCAGGTAGATTTGCATGTGCAGATCAGGGACAGAAAAAGGGGTTACTGTTTCTTTTGTCATAGATCAGGGAAACAGAATAGGTAGGCAGTTATTCTAGATAAACTGTGAAAAGGTATAGGTTTGTGGTACCACGTGATAGAAAGGGTTACATAACAATTTACAGCTTAGCTAAGACAGCAATGGGAAATCAGTGTACAAAAAGTTCTCGAGACCCGCCCCTAACCGAAGACGCGAAGTATATGCAATTACAACGTGCCAACAATTTTAAGTATTACACAAAATGGGTTGATAAGTATAAATTCAATGGTAATTTAGATAAACTTGCGCTTATGAAACTTGTTAAACAATTAAAAATAGATGCGAAAGGTCAACTAAAAAAGCAAAGACAGCTAGGAGTCCCTCAGGCGCATAGGTGGCTTGAGGAAGCAAATCGCAGGGAACAGAGAATAAAGAATTCAAAGACAATGTTCTTAGACAAAGAAGACAATAACTTGGTAATAGCAACGGCCCCTCCTTCGCCCCCTCCGCTTCCGTTACCAGAATATGAAGCGAGTGAACAAGCTAATCCACCTCCACTATACCCAGCTGTTCCTGCAAAATCACAACCGTTTGTCAGGGATCCTATCGAGACAAGGTCTCGAACACGCGACTTGAGGAGGGAGATTGAGTTAAGTGAAATAAATAGAAAATCACAGGCTATGAGTGAAGAAGAGATATGTCCGCTCATAGAAGTACCAAATCCTCAGGCAGGACAGGATCCGACTCTTTTAGTTTATAGACCGTGGACACCAGAAGATATCTGGAAAGCCACGGAGGGAATTCCCCACCCAAAAGTGAATTTTATGAAATTTTTAGAGGACTTACAGGGTATGAGATTAAGTTACCATTTGAATGGAGAAGAAGTAGAAAAAGTAGTTAGACAAATTGTGGGTCCAGATTGGCACATGATCAGTGGCGACTGGACTCCTCGTGATGCACAACTTAGACCACTCCCACATACTAATGCAGAACTGGATGGCAGAGTAAAAGGTCTGACAGACCGAATCTCTGAAAAGTGGAAGCCTAGGGCTGATTGGACTTGCATTAATCAATGCATTCAACAGGAAGGTGAAACAGTTGATAGATATTATGCTAGACTATTAGAGTGTTTTAATAATCACTGCGGAATGCAGATACCAGAAAACCAGACACAAGATTCCCCATATGAACAACAGTTAAAGAATGCATTCTTGAAGGGTAGTATAACTGCCATTAGCAGCTTTATTACAAAGCACATGGTAGATCATCGAACAAGTAGATTACAGCCATTACTTGAATATGCTAGACATGCAGAAAGACATTTTAATAGTAAAAAGAAAAAGAAAACTCAAGTATTTTCGGCAGAAGATTGGTCAGAAGTATTTGTAGTGCAAACTGGGAGAAAGGGTAAGAAAAATACTCAGGGAAATAAACAATCTGACAAGCGATCAGAAGATTTCGAAGAAAGAAAGAAAAAAGGTGAATGTTTTAAGTGTGGGAAAAAAGGGCATTTAGCAAGGGATTGCAGGCTAAATAAGAAGGTGACTACAGAAAATAAGGAAGATGAGGAATGACTATATGATAGTCTGGAATCATTGAATGAAAATAAGCAGGAAGAGACAAGTGCAAATATGATAGCAAGAGTAGAGGATGTGACAGAAGGGGTAGAGGATGTACATGAATTCACAGACATAGAAGAAGATGAAATTTTGGACTTGGCTCTATTAAGCTTAGAGCTTTACTTAGCAGACACGAAACGGGAAGTGACGCTGATGGTAGAGGGGAGAAAAGTTACATTTCTGTGTGACTCAGGGGCTTCATGCACCCTGATACACCCTTCCAAGTTACCAGAAGATTCAGAATCACCAGATTATATACTAGTGAAGGCAGCTAATGGACAGCTGCATCGGGAGCCACTCTCCCATGATATAGCAATAACAGACCCCATATCGGGAATGACCCAAAGAAGTAAGATTGTGGTTTCTGCAAAATGCCCAGTAAATCTTTTGGGTAGAGACTTGATGCAGATATTTGGCATAGCCATAGTTCCAACCATGCAGGGTATGGAAGCACAGCGACAAATGGATATTTTGTAGTGCGACCGGAGGGTGAAACATATTATTGGTACAGCCAGGACTTAGTTACGACTGGTGCAGGGGCAGTAACCGAAGAACTGATGAACGTAGCCATCAGTAAGTCCCCCTCCCTCGACACTGACAAACAGCATTTCTTGCATTGTACTCTATATTACTGTAGTAGACCAGGACCTGATAAAGATTATGAACAGGAATTGTTTCAGAACCATGCAAACAGACTAATGTTACAAAATTTGTACTGGGATGCAGAGGGGAACAGCGTAGTAAGCTGTTCATTGCCCCAGGAATTTTTAGCACTTTACAAATCTAATCGATTGCCACATGTTAGCTTGACTAAGAATAAAAAATTTGAAATGGGCAAACTTAGGTGAAAAAGTCACAAGGTGGGAAAAGCAGACAGAATTAGAGCTCTCCGAACAAGGAGTACAGAAACAGAAATTGAATTGGATTACACAGACACACCCAGCTGTGCACTCACAGGCTAGTGAGAATAGCTGAGTGTTACTCTTATTAGAAGAAGAGGAGAAAGCCTTGTGGGGCATACCAGACATTCTCTGGTCAGCAGGGAAATCATATGTAGGATTTATACGAACAGCAGGACCAGTTACTATTACGCCAAAGTCAGCATTTAGACCCCAGAAAAGACAGTATCCCTTGAGAAGGGATGCAGAGATAGGAATCAAGCCTATTATAGCAGCCTTACTTAAGGAAGGAGTCTTAATAGAATCTTCTGATTTACCATGTAATACACCTTTATTTCCTGTCAGGAAAGCAAACGGGGAATGGCGTATGGTCCAAGATTTGCAAGCTGTAAATAATGCAGTTATACCCAGGGCACCGACGGTGCCAGATCCACACACCTTACTGAATGATTTAAAGCCAGAGCAGAAATATTTTTCTGTGGTAGACATTAGTAATGCATTTTTCTCGATACCGATACACCCTGACAGCCAATATTGGTTTGCATTTACATTTCAGGGAAAGCAGTGCACATATACAAGATTACCACAGGGATATTGTGAAAGTCCAACAATATTTGCACAGGAAATGGCAAGCAACCTGGCGGGATTTATCCCACCGAAAGGTAGTCAGATTTTACTTTATGTAGACGACATTCTGCTGGCAGCCCCTACCCAGCAAGAATGCAAAGAGGACACGATAGCTTTATTAAAGTTCTTAGCTACTCAAGGTCACAAAGTCAACAAAGACAAGCTACAACTTTGGAGAAAACAAGTTAAGTATTTGGGATATGTAATATCCAAGGAAGGTAGAATATTAGATGAAGAAAGAAAAACAGCAATATTACAAGCATCTAGACCAACTACCAAGAAGGAAATGATGTCCTTCCTGGGAACCACTAATTTTTGTCGGAGCTGGATACCAAATTATGCTTTGGAATCTGCTCCACTGGCCAACTTAATATTTAAAAAGCCGATGGCAGCACAAGATTTAATACTATGGACACCTGAAGCAGAAGCAGCTTTCTGCAAGCTGAAACAACTAATAGCATCATCCTTAGTTTTTAGGATTACCAAACTATCATAAGCAATTTATTCAAACTGTAGACTGTAAGCAAGATTATATGACATCAGTATTGACACAGCAACATGGGGACAAGCAACGCCCCATAGCTTACTATTCATCACAGCTAGACCCAGTGGCACGGTCCCTGCCCCACTGTGTGCTAGCAGTAGTTGCAGCTGCAATGGCAATGCAGGCTTCGGCCTCAGTAGTGCTATTCCACCCTCTCACATTGAGAGTGCCTCATGCATTCGCAATTATTTTACTGCAAGAAAAAGTAACATATCTTTCTCCAGCTAGGCATCTTTCCTGTATGACCATACTGTTGAGCCAACCTCATATGACAATTGAATGATGCACAACTTTGAATCCGTCAACCTTGCTTCCAACCCCTGCAGATGGTAAACCACACTGCTGCTTGCAGGAGATTGAGCAAAAGACATTACCTAGACAAGACCCTACGGATGTTCCCTTGGATGATGCTGAGGTGACATTCTATGTGGACGGCTCGTGCAGGAGGGGTCCTACAGGACAGAACCTAGTGGGGTATGCAGTCATTTCTGATACTGAAACTTTAGAAACAAAATCTTTACCACACAACTTATCTGCACAAGCGGCAGAGTTGATTGCCTTGATAAGGGTATGTACCTTAGCAAAAGGTAAGAATGTGAACATTTATACTAACAGTCAGTATGCTTTTTCTACTGTACATGTTTTTGCGCAGCAGTGGAAAAATAGAGGAATGATAACATCTACTGGTAAACCGATCAATCATGCGCAATTTATTTTAGATTTGTTAGATTCAATTTAGTTACCTAAAAAAGTAGCTATTTGCAAATGCGTAGCTCATACGAAACAACAGGACAGGATTTCAAAAGGTAATGCACGGGCTAATACAGCTGCGAAGCAGGCAGCTTCAGCCACAGAAACTTTTCATTTGAGTGAGGAATTACAACCCTCTGAAATTTTAGATTTAGAAATGTTAAAAACAATGCAGACACTTACTACAAATAAAGAAAAACAGAAGTGGATAAAGAGAGGAGCAATCCTCGAAAAAGGACTGTACATCTCCAAGGAGAAGAAACCAATTTTGCCATCTAATTTGTTTAGATATGCAGCATTGTTGAGCCATGGGCAGTGCCATGTCTCAACAGGGGGATGGTACAGTTAGTGAATCGAGTGTTTACAACCTACGGATTTACCAATTATACAAAAAATTTTTGTGCAGCATGCCATGTTTGTAACAAGCATCATGCACAAGGGGCGTTGAAGCCTAAGCTAGGGAATTTTCCTACACCACCATATCCATTCCATACTATTTGTATGGATTTCATAGAATTGAATAAATGTGAGAATAAGAAATATTGCCTTGTCATTACAGATATGTTTTCCAAATGGGTAGAAGTGTTTCCAACTAAAAATCCAGATGCAGCTACTGTTGCAAAGGTCCTTGTTAAAGAAATTATACCTAGATTTGGCATACCAGAAAAGATTTATAGTGATAATGGTATGCATTTTGTGAACCAAACAGTTCAGCAACTTAGTCGCTATTTTGGGATATCGTTAAAGAACCACTGTGCTTATCACCCCCAATCTGCAGGGTTAGTAGAGAGGCATAATGGGGTATTGAAGAATAAGCTTAGGAAGCTGATGACTGAGACACAGAAGAACTGGGTGCACTGTTTGCCTTTAGCACTGTTGAGCATGATAACTGTTCCGAATGCAAAGGGATTAACTCCTTTTGAAACTTTGTTTGGGAGGGCATATTATACACCTCAGTGGAAACCTCTCATGTCTGCAGAGCAGGAGGCTGACAGTTCACTTGCAGGGTATATGAGGCGAATTTTGAATAACAAACTTTTGCAGTTAAATTCTGTTTCAGATAAAGAGCAACCGAAATCAGAAGCACCAGTAGACCCAGGCACCTGGGTCTGGATGAAGATTGTGAAATTAAAGAATTGGAGTTCTCCAAAGTGGGAAGGTCCGTACCAGGTACTACTGTCGACACCCACTGCAGTCAAGATCGCAGAGCGAGCTTCCTGGATTCATTTGACGCACTGTAAACTGATTAAGAACTTTGAATTGGACAAAAACTTTGTTACTGTTGTACAACAAGAACAAAATGGCCAGGTACAGAGTGAATAGAGACATTGAGCAACCTCAGAAAACTTGTATGATTGTTTTTATTGCAATACTAATCACACTGTTCTTTTTGTTGTGGCCACTTCTTTTTCCTGCTACAAAGGTTGAACTGATTAGACGTAATGAACCAAACATAGACTGGCATCCGAACTTCAACACTTAGGCAATTACACGTGTGTACGCTGAGACTTTTAATGTTTTGAACTGCTGGGTCTGTACGGCCATACCAACAGCATACAGGGGTTTACTGATGACTGCTATCCCCCTAGGGGTCAATGAGACCTGGGAAAATCTGTTTTTTGACACAGTTGCTATTAAAGCACATGATAAAGTAGCACTGTATTTGCCTGTGACACAAAAAGGAATTGTATGTTTCTATAAAAATGATACCATTCAAGTGGGATGGAGCAAGTGTAATGTTACAGTACAGTATAAATGTTATAGAAAACCAAATGATTTGGGTGGATCTTGTAGTATAGATTATGACTCATTTTTGAAATCTATGCATAAGACTCTTGGCCAGGTACAATGCAATCCTGTACTTTTTAAACAGTTATCTGTAATAGACAAGAAAATGTTTCATGCAGGGCAGTCATTTCGTAACAAAGTAATAACTAAGGTAGAGGACTGTTATTTTGTGTGTGGTAAAAAGCATATAAATGGTTACCTGAGAATTGGTCTGGCAGTTGTTTTTTGGGGTACCTGGTTCCGGCCATCCGAAACACTGCAGTTTTGCCTCAAGGAAATATTCGAAATACTCAAGACGTAACCAAAAAGACTGTTAAGAAACCTGAGAATCCAGTGGGATGAATCGAAGCGGGCAGGAAAGACCATCGTGATGTGGGAACCAAACTTGTGCACATGGACTTGAATGATGCTGTTATATCCTGGGCAGGTATACTACCTGCATATGGCACAGTTAAATCAATATGGGAGCTGCGAAAACTGTCAAAACTTCTCGAAGTAAAGAGTAATGCAACTTTTTCCTGCTCTTGAACTGATAACTGATGAACTGAATGCCATGAGAACTGTAGTGCTCCAAAACCAAATGGCTCTTGACTTCACCCTAGCGGCGAGGGGTGGAACTTGCACTTTAATCAAAGAAGAATGCTGTGCGTTTATTCATGACAATCAGCATGAGATTAATGATCATCTCGTGGTGATTCAGCAAGTGTCGGCCATGACCAAGCCAGGCCCAAACCATCTGACAGACTTTTTCCAAAATGCATTTGGGGGGGTGAGGCTCTATTTTTATGAACATATTAATCGCCATTGGGGTAGGATTACTCCTAATAGGAATTTGTATTTGTTGTGGAATTCCCTGCATGAAGAGATTAGTTAAAGAATTCATAGATATATCCGTATCAGAGACTATGTATCAAAGTACTGAATTTGAAGAGCTGCAAGAATGCGAAACACTTTCATAAAAGTTTAAACTGAATGACTTTCTTAACTGCAAATCCTGAATGGAAGAGGTTAGGAAAAGAAGCAAACTGTTTATTCTTTTTTGAAAATAGAATAAAAAAGTATTAACAGGAGGGAAATGTTAAAAAAATATGTATTAATGTGTGTGTGCTTAATGCCAATTAATAACCAAGTATTTTAATACGCTTTTCATTCTATTTTTCATACACTGTATTTTATACAAATTGAGTTTCATATGAGACTGAATAAGATGCTTTTTGAAAACTGCAGTATGCTTTCTGAAATTTGCAAGTTGCCCTCTGACCTAGTAATTGCTAGCACAGCAATATTCATGTTTATGCCTTTTGGAAATGTACTTGAGAAGCAGGTGTTTATCTGCTAGGTCAGAAGCGAATGAATGAACAATGCCTTATTTTATAAATGTAATGATTTTAGACAAACAGCTCTGTTCGGAGGTTGGGAACCTGTGCAGCTGTAGTAATTTAGAGATAAAGTAGACAAAGGATTATTAGAGAAATGAACTGCTAGCATTGTGCTTGAATTAGCCATAGTATCTTGAATGGTAACATAACATGTATCTAACTGGGAGTAATCAAGGCCATGTTGTTTTCCTCAGGAAGTTTCACATAAAAATTGATAAATCAGCAGAAATTCATGGGAAAGATGGTCAGCAGATGATGATGAAAAAGGTGATAATCTGTTACGTCAGCATGGTAGGACATAACCAGTTTAAGAATCTATAAAAATGAACGTATTTCCTATTTCTGTTTAGACAAACTCTGTATTAGCACGTTTTTGTCTCCTTGCTGCAAGATTAAAGTGCCTTAACCTGAACCTACCGTGTTTTGATAATTTTTAAAGTATAATTTTCCTTTGACAATGACCTACTATAGCCCACCCAAATACAGGTCTGGACAACATAGATATACAATTTCCAGATTTCTCCACAGCCAGCTTGGTAGATACAGGCATCCTGAGGCAAAGTAGCAATTATCTAATGTTCACAGATAACCATTTAATCCTTAAAGAAACAAATGCAATATGTAAGAAAGGATATATACAAATTCACTGGAGGCAAAAATCTGGCATACAAACAAGGTTGCCAGGAACACACACACACACACACGCACACACGCACACACACACACACACACACACACACACACACACACACACACACACACACACACACACACACAAACACATGCGCACACGCACACTCGTTCATGCGCGCACACACACACGCGCGCACGCGCACACACACACACATACACTACATCCACCACTCATAGTGCCCACCACATGCATAGACCAAATTATACTGAGGCACTACAAATTTATCTTCCCAAACCTCAAAGACCTCATAAGCCTATAAATGTCAACACCTATCCTCAGCAATCTGTAAAGTACTCACTAGAAGCAACACCAAAAACCACACATACCTCTACACCCAGTGGAATCCCAACAGCAAACCCAAATGGCAAGCAAGCACATTGCTCAGGCCTCTTTTCATAGCTGATTCCATTGTAAAACACAGAGATACCCCACTCATCTGAATGAACAAGGAGAAGATAACATTTAGTTCATTATCTGGAGCCAGGATCTCGCAAGTTACACATGCACTCAAGTCACTACACTACAGGTATCAGTATGATTCTATTATAGTCCATGTGGTTGTTAATGACCTGAGAAGTACTTCCCTGGACTATATGAAGAGACATTGTTGATCTCTCAAAATATGTGTCTCTCACGGGTATGTGCCTTGCATTGAGCAGTATTCTACCTTCACCAAAGATGGTGACACAGTATGAGAAAAAGAGAATTGACTTCAATAATTGCCTTAGTTTCTGGTGTCTTTCCAGGGGGATTCAGCATTTGTCAGCATGGGAGGATGTGGTTAACAAATAGTGTTGCTTTGCATGGGATGGTATGCACCTGTCTTCCTAGGCTAAAACTAATAAAAAAATAAGCATATGAGATTTGGGAGACATAAATTGAAAGTTGAATATTTAATACAGCACACAGTGATTGAAACTGTAGACTTGTTGAAGGACCTGGGTATACAGGTAGATTCGGCTATGCCTTTTTCTAATCATATCAACCAGTTGGTTAATGATAGTTATATAATTATAGGTTGTATAAAAATATTTATAAAGTCCAAGAAATCAAAACTAATGAAGTCATTGTTTGTTAGTTATATTAGACCCAAACTTGAGTATGGAATAACAATATGGATCCATATAAGAAAAAAGCATGAGTAAACTTGAAAGAGTACAGCAGAAATATACCAAAGGGCATCCATGGATGTAAAAATTTAAGTTATTATGAAAGAGTAAAATTTCTGAACTTGTATTGTGCCTCTTACAGATATCTAAGAGGAGATCTTATTCAGGTATATAGGACATTTAGAGACAACCACCTCTGGGAATGTTTGGGGTTATCAAAAAGTACTAGAGAATTATTAGACAACCTATGCAGAAGATTCCATCAGATACCATCATGGAAGTATCGAACAGAGAAAACTATAAAGCAATTAAGACAATAAGTGTCACTGTTACAAGATTATAGAAGAGGGAATAGATCAACAAAATACTAAGAAAAATAGATGTGATAAATGCAATGAACAGTAATATAATAGACCAGGATCTATCATGTACTATCGCAAATAACAAACTAAAAATTTCAGCATAGGTGGAAAAAACTTAGCGATACACATATAAATATAAAGGAAAAATACAAAATAAGCAATTTATTGATGACCCAAAAAATTTTAATAGAGAATTGGGAAATATGGTAAAAGGAATTGAAAGACTGCCCAAAAAAGAGGAAATAGATACATTTTGGAGAAGTATCTATGAAGATCCTGTGGAACATAACAAAGATCCTAAATGGATAGAAGAAGTAAAAGAAAGAATAAGAAGTTTAAAGGTGCAGAATATGAAATGGGATGAAATAACAGCCAGAGAGATTGAAACAATATAATAGACCAGGATCTATCATGTACTATCGCAAATAACAAACTAAAAATTTCAGCATAGGTGGAAAAAACTTAGCGATACACATATAAATATAAAGGAAAAATACAAAATAAGCAATTTATTGATGACCCAAAACATTTTAATAGAGAATTGGGAAATATGGTAAAAGGAATTGAAAGACTGCCCAAAAAAGAGGAAATAGATACATTTTGGAGAAGTATCTATGAAGATCCTGTGAAACATAACAAAGATCCTAAATGGATAGAAGAAGTAAAAGAAAGAATAAGAAGTTTAAAGGTGCAGAATATGAAATGGGATGAAATAACAGCCAGAGAGATTGAAACAAAGTTAAGAAAAGCCTCCAATTGGAAAACCTCAGGCCCAGAACCCACACCTAACTTTTGGTTAAAAGTATTAGGTTCATAGGTTCATACTAGGCTATCTGCCCTAGGGCATTTATAAGCCTAGCCAGAGTGTGTTTGGCTTTCTCCACCCATTTTAAATTAATTTTGCTATGCCCTTTTTCGAGGTTAGTATACTATACCTCTGTCTAACAGTGACACAGAAGTGATACCCGGGGTAAACCTACGATCTCCCATCCACTCATTAAGATTCCTCTTGAAGAGAGTCAATGAGGGATTCTGCCTAACCTGGACTGGGATTTTATTCCAGAGTGAAGGGAGCCTCTGGGTTATGAATCTGTCCCTCCAGCATGCCCTATTTATTTCAGTGCTGAGGTTCAAGTCTCTCGAGCGCGTAGCTCGATGGGATTTGGATTTTCTGAGGTGCAGCATGTCCATTAATTCCGGGTTGGACATGGCTTTAGACATCAGGCACAGATCGCCTCTGAGCAGGCGGTATGCCACTGAGTAGAGCTGGAGTTTCTTTAACCGGGCATCATATGGCATCTGTTTGAGCCCATTTGATCCTCTTGGTGAGGTACTTTTGGGGTCTTTCCAGTTGCTGCAGGTGTCTGGTAAGGTACATCCCAAAAGGGGCATTGTACTCAATTATGGGCCTGATGAGGGATGAGTAAAGAGGCACGATGACCTCCCCTGATCTAGATGTGGATCCCTTCATGATTAGGTGGGCTATATAAAATGCTTTTCTAACCGCTTTGGCCACGTGGTTGTCAATGTTGTCTATGAGGTCCTTTTGGAGGATGCTTGTGTCGGCTGGAGAGTCGATTATGGCACCCAGTTTGCAGTCATCTGTGAACTTGGTCAGCCACAGTCCTTCCGTGTTGGCCTGTACCTCCGAAAAATATATACCGAACAAGAGAGGTCCCAGGACTGAGCCTTGTGGGATGCCACATGTAACTGGTTTGGAGTCTGACATGGCTCCAGCAATTCTAACCATGTGGGTTCTGTTCTTGAGCCAGTTTGCAACCCATCTAGTGACATAGGGGTTTATATTTAACCTGGTGAGCTTATCTATAATGCCTGAGTGGGGTATTGTATTGAAGGCTTTTGCGAGTCCAGGTAGGTTGTGTGGACCACCTTCCCCTTGTCAATGTCCTTGTTGACTGTTTCAAAGAAATCAACCAGGTTTAAGAGGCAGGATCTGCCCTTAACAAAGCCGAACTGGGTAGGATCCAGTGTCTGTAGGTCCCCAATATCTTTATTTATGAGGTCCATGATGATCCTTTCCATAGCTTTGCAGACCAAGCTAGTCAGGCTTATGGGGCAATAGTTTCCAGGATCCGTTGAGGCACCACCTTTATGGAGAGGGACCACTGTTGCTGTACGCCACTCTTTGGGTACATATCCTGTAGTAAGGCTGAGATTGAACAGTAGTTTTATGTTTGGGTTTAGCTCTTCTTGGAGTTCATGTAGGACGCAGCCCGAGACAGCGTCTGGTCTCATTGATGCTGTGTTTTTTGCTTTGGAGAGGGCAGCTCTTACCTGAGCATCTGAGATGTCAGGGGGGCAGCACTCTGCTGGGATAGATATTTGCCCTTTTGGTGGGGAGGGGGGGGAGTTTGCGCTGAACCCGTCAGCTAGGATGTTGGCAATGTCTGTGGGTTCAGTGTATTTTTTGTCATTTTGGACTAATTCTGAGCATATCTGGGAATTCCCACCCAGGTTCCTAACATAACTAAAGAAAGCCTTGTGGTTATCCTTAGTGTCCTGTGCAATTTTTCTCTCGAAGCTGGCCTTAGATGATGTTATGAGTGCCCGTAGTTTTTTGCTAATACTGATCAGAGATGCCTTCCCTTTTTGGGATTTTGCTCTATCATGTAGTAGCTTCCTCCTTCTATTGTATAGTTTGTTTATGGCTGGGGTCCACCAGACAGGACATCTGCCTTTGGAGGATTGGGTCTTGGTTTTATTTGGAATTGCATGATCCATGCATTCCTGAAGGT
Organism: Protopterus annectens; assembly: GCF_019279795.1. Classification (NCBI taxonomy): domain Eukaryota; kingdom Metazoa; phylum Chordata; order Ceratodontiformes; family Protopteridae; genus Protopterus; species Protopterus annectens. Next base: position 1,756,169,457 of record NC_056739.1, read on the forward strand.
GTTCATAGAATGCATTTATAAAGGATTCTGCGGTCTGGGCCGTATTTTCCACAGGCCCAGGGGCTTTGAAGGATTCCACCTTGGTTTTGAGGAGTGTGAAATTTGCTTTAGAGAAGTTTTTCACTGTGGTTTTCAGGCAGGGGGTGGAGTCGGGATGTGAATATCCAGTGAGATTAGTTTATGGTCTGATCTTACCAGTGAGGGATACACTCCTGGTCTGGAGCATAGAGTCCCCATGTTGGTGATGATCAGGTCCAGTATGTTTTCCCCTCTTGTGGGAGTGGTAACAAGTTGTTCCATAGTATTTGAGTTTATAAATTCTAGGAACCTTTGGGCTAGGGTGTTGGAGCTAGAGTAATGCTCCCAGTCTTTGTTTGGGTAGTTGAAGTCGCCCAATATAATGGTGTTTGGAGAGACCTTCATATTTTCCAGTGTTCTCAGGAAGGCTGAGTGGGGTTCCTTGGTTTGGGAGGGTGGTCTGTAGCAGGCTATAAACTTGAAGGCAGTTTTACCCACTGTTAGTTGCACATGGATAGTCTCTGATCCTTCGTGCTGTGCCACCAACCTGGAGGTGTGGGTATCTTTGACGAATATTGACACTCCCCCTCCTTTTGTGGTTCGGTCCAAGTTTTGGGGCCGAAAAGCATGGTATGAGGTATAACCTGGTAGTGCTGGGGTGCTCTTGGGAGCCTTGAACCAGGTTTCTCTTACTGCACAGATATCAATGTTCTCCATGCTAAGGAGAGTTTCGAGTGTGTGCATCTTGAGGTTTAGACTTCTGGCATTGAGTAGCATTACTCTTAGTTTCTTATCCCTTGTGAAACCTATGGAGGTGGGTTTGCCTTTTGAGCCTTGCCTAAAAAAGGCGCTATGGGGGTAGCAAGAGCCTTTGCCAATATCCGAAAGCCCAGGGGTGACAGGTGCAAGCCGTCCCTAGCGAATCATCATGGCTTGTCGAGCATGTCATCCCAGGCTGATAGGCATTGGATCCCCTTTGAATGACACCAATACTTAAGCCAATTGTTGAAATTGATCATCTTGTCTTCATATTGTGGCATCATTCTTGGTGAGGGTAAGATGCTACTCAAGGTCAGGGTCATACCGGCCTGGGCTACATGCTCAGAGAGCTCCTCTATGTCTCTTTTCATGTAGTCCAGGGAGCTACGTCTTAGGTCATTCCCACCAGCATGGACAATGACTGAGTCATATTTGTACTTGCCTTAGAGTGACCTGAGTGCTTGTGTTATGTGGCAGATCCTAGCGCCTGACAGGCAGCTCACCATGACCTTCTCCTTGTTCAGCCTGGTGAGTGGGACGTCAGTGTGCCTGACAATAGAGTCACCTATTACAAGTGTATCAGGTGTGTTGTTTAGCCTTAAGGGCTGTGACTGTTTGGCACACTGGCTTTGTGAGCTATGTGTTGCACGTGTTTTGTTTTGGGGTAGCGGTTGCTTGGGTGTCTGCTTTGGAGGTCTCTGCTGCTTGGGCAGATTTTTATTTAGAGCCTCCGAGTATGTTTTTGTGTGTTTATGTGTTTGGTTTGCTGTCATGGTAGGTCTATGTGAGACTGGAATTGTAGTGAGTGTGGTTTCCTTCTCCTCCTGACTGGTTTCGCCAGTACTGAGTTGAGAGAGCTTAGCCTCCAGTATGGCTATATGGTTGCATCTGTCACATGTGTTGGAATTTGTTGGGAGGAGGAGAGGGTTGTCTGTGTACATGAGGCAGTTGTAACATTGCCTCAAGATTCCCAGATTAACCAGCTGGACCGGAGAGGAGATTGAAAACTGACCTTTGGACATGCTAGAATAGTACTGAGAATTCCTTTATAATTGAAAATCAAAAAGGCCAATGGGGAACAAGGTACTCAAGGGGAGTTTGTGAGGGTGTAGTGCTTTTAATTTTTTAGTGCTGACATATAATTACTTTAGTGAGCAAGTGCCAGGTATCTTAAATGCAATGTGTTACAGGTAACTTAAATGGAAAAACGACAAACAGAAACTTTCTTTCAAGTGAAACAAGGAAATAAGTACAGTAAGCAATGCAGATATCACTAGGGATCCAGAGAAGTGCTGAAAAGCCGTGTTTTAGGTGGAATTAGCATTTCAGGGAAATAACAAGCGAACAAACAACAAGCATACAAACAAAGCTAGATTCAGCAGGCCTGGATCTAGTCTATGCTACAGCAAACAAGGTGTACCAATTTCAGTAAGAAACAGTTCAAATATGCAGGCACTATAAGCCTTTAACCAGAAATTCCCAGCTCAGAAGGGCAGAGTCCAGCCTCTCCTCCCACAAGAATGCAGACCACGAACCTTCTTAATGTAAAATAACTGGCCTGAAGCCCAAGTGCTTAAACCAGAACTAATACACTCTTAGAATAACAGACACTGAGCCCTCAATCGGCAGTTTCCCAACTTACAAGGATGTAAGCTACTTGTCCTGCCACCACAGTGCAGGCCACAAACCTTCCTAATGTAAAACTACTGGTCTGAAGTCCAAGTGCTTAATCCAAAAGACTTAGAATGATAGCTACACTTTAATCAAGTTACTACCAAGCAGTAATAAATACAATTGAATACTTTAAAGAATGCCTGGATTAGTGCTCAAGTTATACAAACAAAGCTAGATTCAGCAGGCCTGGATCTAGTCTATGCTACAGCAAACAAGGTGTACCAATTTCAGTAAGAAGCAGTTTAAATATGCAGGCACTATAAGCCTTTAACCAGAAATTCCCGGCTCAGAAGGGCAGAGTCCAGCCTCTCCTCCCACAAGAGTGCAGACCATGAACCCTTTTAATGTAAAATAACTGGCCTGAAGCCCAAGTGCTTAAACCAGAATTAATACACTTTTAGAATAACAGACACCGAGCCCTCAATCTGCAGTTCCCAACGTAGAAGGATGTAAGCTACCTGTTCTGCCACTACAGTGCAGACCACAAACCTTCTTTATGTAAAACAACTGGTCTGAAGCCCAAGTGCTTAAACTAAAAGGCTTAGAATGAGTTACACCAAGCAGTAATAAATACAATGTAGTACTTTTAAGATGACGCAAAAGCAAAATAAAGTAGGAAGAAACACAAATACAGTAAAAGCAGATATATTTTTTTTTTGAGTGAGCAAATGAGATGGGCCCAGGAGTTACAGGACAGAAACAAGTGCAAATGCAGGCCTTCAAATCAGAAAGTTGAGAGAGATGGAAGACTGCCCAAATGGCCAATAACTACAAATTCTGGGCCAGAACCACTCCTTATGTGGTAGACAGGTTACCTAGTGCTTACCACTCCCACTGATAAGCTAGAAGGCTTCCCTCCAACACAGAAAGGCTTGGGGGGCTCAGAAGCTTACAAATAGTCCTGGATACAGCAAATGTGTATCTGGAACACTAATTACAGGAAAGGTAGGAAACAGGCTTACAATTTTTTTTTTCAGAAAAGTAGCAAAAACAGTAGTAAAAACAATTCACATGCAGTGCAAGCTGGCACACTTGAGTATGTAGCAATATTAGTCCACACACAGTTTGAAAAAATGTAATTAAATTAAAAAGGACTAAATGCAAGTGCATAAAGGGTTTATTAGGTAGAATGCGGTAAAGAGATGGGACTGAGGGAGTGTCCTAGATCAAATCTACTGTGGGGCGGGCACTGCAGAAGCCACCAATTTAAACTACAACCAAGAGCAGGGAGGGGCAGGGTGGGGTGGGGAAAAGTTTCAACAGAGATGTGAGGAATCAGAGTGCAAATTATAAAACCAAAAAAATATATACTGATCTATGTATATTTGCAGAACAGTAAGACAACAGATATCTAAGCAACAATTTAGCTCTATAATATAGAATAATACAGAAAAATATACTCAGCTCTATATATTTGCAGATAGTCTTGTAAGGCTGTCTCTCAACACACAGGTTCCACTTTAAATGCAGACTGCTGCTATTAACAGGTCAAATTAAGGGAACCTAACACAAGCTATAGAAACCAAAATCAGGGGGGTGGGGTGGGGAAGACAGCTTCAACAGAGATGTGAGGAATCAGAGTGCAAATTATAAAACCAAAAAGAATATACTGATCTCTGTATATTTGCAGAACAGTAAGACAACAGATATCTAAGCAACAATTTAGCTCTATAATACAGAATAATACAGAAAAATATACTCAGCTCTATATATTTGCAGATAGTCTTGTAAGGCTGTCTCTCAACACACAGGTTCCACTTTAAATGCAAACTGCTGCGATTAACAGGTCAAATTAAGGGAACCTAACACAAGCTATAGAAACCAAAATGAGGGGGGTGGGGTGGGGAAGACAGTTTCAACAGAAATGTGAGGAATCAGAGTGCAAATTATAAAACCAAAAAACATATACTGATCTCTGTATATTTGCAGAACAGTAAGAGAACAGATATCTAAGCAACAATTTCGCTCTATAACACAGAATAATACACAAAAATATACTCAGCTCTATATATTTGCAGATAGTCTTGTAAGGCTGTCTCTCAACACACAGGTTCCACTTTTAATGCAGACTGCTGCTATTAACAGGTCAAATTAAGGAAACATAACACAAGCTATAGAAACCAAAATGAGGGGGGGGGGGCAGTTTCAACAGAGATGTGAGGAATCAGAGTGCAAATTATAAAACCAAAAAAATATATACTGATCTCTGTATATTTGCAGAACAGTAAGACAAAATATATCTAAGCAACAATTTAGCTCTATAATACAGAATAATACAGAAAAATATACTCAGCTCTATATATTTGCAGATAGTCTTGTAAGGCTGTCTCTCAAGACACAGGTTATTAACATATTTGCACAAAGATTTAGCCATGAGTAAGAACTATTTATATGTGCACCCTGAACAGACACCAACCTGGATAACAACAGGCAAAACAATGCTACTACTTAAGGTTGAGCCTGCAAGCTACCCTAAAAATTATAGACCAATAACTTGCCTTCCAATGATGTATAAATTATACACGGGAACTGATGCTGACAGGATTTATAGTCATTTAGAAGAAAACTCAATTATGGCAGTAGACCAAAAGGGCAAGAAAAGAAAGTCATATGGAACAAATGATCATTTATTGTTAAATAAAGTCATAGTGGAGAACTGTAAAAAGGGAAAGAATCTAAGTATGGCATGGATTAACTATAAAAAAGCATTTGATAGTATCCCACATTTATGGATAAACGAGTGCTTAAAATGTATAAGATACACCCTACACTGATCAGTTACATTACAGTGACCATGAAACAGTGGCAGACCACTTTGCAATTAAGCCATGACAAAGGACAGATTATTATCCCAGGGATAAAAATTCAAAGGGGGATATTCCAGGGCAACTCTTTGTCACCGCTGCTATTCTGCCTTACCATAACCCATTAAGCTGCCTACTTAACAGGTTAGGCCATGGCTACAATTTGGCTCCTAGAAAACAAAAAAGTGTAAAGATGTTTCATCTTCTCTTTGTCAATGATTTAAAACTGTATAGCTCATCAGATGAGAAACTGAAAGCACAACTGCAAGCTGTCAAAGCTTTTTCAGATGATATAAGAATGTAATTTGGTTTGATAAATATGCAAAAGCAACCTTTAAAACAGGAAAACTGCAGCACCAAGAAAACATCAGTTTGGGACATGAATGTGATATAAAATAACTTGAACAAGAGGGAGTGTATAAATATTTGGAAACTGTTGAAGGATCAACAATAAAGTATGAACAAATGTGAATAAATCTTAGTAAGGAATACTTCAGAAGACTTAAATTAATCCTGAAAACAGCACTGAGATGAAAATCCAAGCTATAAACCAATTTGTTCTTCCTATCCTAACTTACAGTTTTGGAGTGATTGACTGGCCCAGAAATGTGCTGGATAGATTTGATAGGAAAACAAGAAGGATGCCTTATGCTAACCAAATGATTTATAAAAATCAGTGCATACCAAGATTATATATTTTCCATTCCGAAGGAGGAATGGGCCTCTTTGAAATTGATTACATGTATAGATCTGCAATCGTGGGACTCCACACATACTTGCTGATGTCACAAGACCCAAATGTAGTGAAAGTTTTGAAACATGAGGAGAATAAATCTAAGATTACTTCTCTGCTTAATTTAGCAGAAGCATATCGGCGTCAAGCAGGAATGGAAATCAAACCAGAAGTAGATTAAAATCAGACAGTAACTGAATGTGCCAAAAAATAAAGGAAAGAATATAATGTGAAAGACCAGATGAGAAGGTAAGAAAAGTGGAAAAAACATAAATGTAGTTGTAAGCACAGAAAATTTCTGGTAGAACCTCATGTTGATCAGGAATAAACACAGGACTGGTTGAGGAGAGGTGAATTCAAACCAAGAGATGAAAGGTTAATATTGGCAGCCCAAGATAGTGGGCTGCATACACACTGGTTTACAAAGTCCATTGAACATGTGGGAGAAACAGACAAATGTAGGTTTTGTAAAACCGAATTGGAAACAGTTGCACAACTTGCTGCTGGTTGTGACATACTAATGGCAGAAGGTCTGTACATTGAAAGGCATAATAATGTTGCAAGACTGTCGCACTGGGGATTGTGCAAAGATTATGGCACTGAAGTGGCTGAAAAATGCTGGAAACATGAGCCACAAAGCATCACAGAAAATGATGAAGTTTATATTACATGGGATCACCCATTATCATTGATCATTGAAATTGCTACACCCAGTGACTAGAGTGTCTTGCGTACAGAGAGACACAAAGTCATAAAATATCAGGATCTACAGGCAGAAACAAGAGCAATGTGGAAGAAATATACCCAGACAGTTCCAATAGTAGTAGGAGCAATGGGTCTTAAAAAACAAATTTACAATCGTATTTAGATATGCTACAAATTTACAATCGTATTTAGATATGCTACCCCATATGAATTACAGAAGGAATCATTAGTGGGCACACTGCAGGTGCTGTGAATAGCACTTTTGGCTGACATCAAAGATTGAAACAATACTAATTTCATGAACTTTAATCGTACTTTGACTTAGGAATGGGTCCATTCCTGTCATGGCATTAGAAACCCAAAAGATATGGAGAAATTAAAAATGATTCTGTAGGAATAGTTCTCTGACAGAATAGCTGATGCATGGAACAGACTATCAAATTACATTAAAACAAGTACTCATTTAGATATTTTAAGAATAGCCTGGACACTTATTATGGGAAACAAGTATTTTGGTATGTTGGCAAGCTAGAAGGGCAGTAATGCTTGTGCTTGAAATATTTGTATGTATGTATGTATGTATGTATGTATGTATGTGTGGTTCCAAATATTAGCTAAAACTTTATCTACCCCCTTAGAGCAATTTTTAGGCAATGTCAAAATGACAAACCTACATACATAGCAAATACAACTAAAAGAAACCCAAAGGTTTTACTGCTGAATAATAGGAGCCAAAACAAGAAACTCCACACACTACATGCTCTCCTTACAGTGGAGAATATAGACATGTGTTCTATCACCAAGACAAGGTTTAAATCTGCAGAACTAGCTCTGGCAATGCAAGGCTTCACTGCCTTCAATATATTTAGACCATGAGATGCGCAGACAAGGACAAAGGTTAATTGAGTCTCCATCTACATTAGCAGCATGCACAACTATATGTTGGTTAAACAGGATGATACCTTGCAATTTGTCCACATGCAAATCACCACAAAGTCCTATACCATATCATAGCAATCAATAGGCACCCTTTATGTCCCTAGAATCCCATAACTCATACCTGGACCTACTAGAGACACTCACTATTAAACCAAATACCACATCTATAGGAGACTAAACTTCTCCTCTATCATGGACTGGGAAACATTCACTTCTTCATACAGGCACAATGATTCCTGGACTATTAATGCAAATGACCTTGACCAGATAATACACATACCCACCAGAGAGTCAAACATACTAAAGCTAGTTTTTACCAATATGGGATACTGCTGCATTCCCCCCCCCCCCCCCCATGTAACATCTTCACTGATGAAGTCGGAACACAAAGCTGTTTCCTTTGAAATAAAAATCAAGATGATAACCTCAGCAAACCCTGTAACCGTTCATAACTCTTTCAAAGCAAATTACATCATATTAAATGATGGTTTGTCAAAATTCAGTACCCCTCCCAACCCCAACTTTACAACAACTTGTGCAGAATTGTTCAGAGAGACCCTGTACAACAACGGAGGCTGCTGTTCCTACTTAAAGTAAGCCCAAAACAAACTCTAGCAACAAACCACACCGGCGGAATCCTAACCTTAACAGGACATATAACAAAAGGAAAAAAAAAGTCAAGGCTAAAATTAAGAAGAGTAACTCCCATAATGATAGGAGCTGATCTGGAGTTTGAATCCTGTGAAAATATTGGGAATTCTCTATTTAGTTACTATGGATAGTCATTCACTGTGTAATATGATACCAAATAAAGTTGTGATGGGAATTGTTAGAAAGGCAAACACTGGAATCACGTATCTCCTGTTGTTTTATTTCATTTTATTATTTTCATTCTGTATGTTGTGCTTAAAGTTTTTACTTATTTTATTCTTACTGTGGGATCTCCTCACTGTGGTGTCAGCTCAACTTGTGTGTTTGCTCACATTAGTAAATAAGTAGGAGAGGATCCAGTTTTTGTCAGAAAGTGAGGCAAAAATCTTAAGGACACTATCAGTCTAAGAATAAGGTTGCTAATAACAAAAAGGAATATTGAAAATTTTCAACTGTAATTACTATCAATGCCCCATGACTAAAGTAACCAGTATTAATATTCAAGGCAACATGCAAATCAAAATTTGTTGTTTATTTAGCACCCTGCATACTATATAGGAAGAGCTACCACAAAATTGCATCACAGGATATATGAGCATCTACATGTGACAGAGATTAAAGAAAGCAAAAATGCCCTGTCTAAACATTATGCACAACATGAGCATAACACAGTTTTAAGTTTTTAATAATTGATAAAGTAAAGAATTGTTATCATAAGTTTGCTGCTGAAGATGAATTTGTCTGAAGGGCACATTGTTGGCAACAGATGCTAGATGCCTGCAACTGACCGGGTTTAAAAAACAAAGACATTTTTTAAATATATTTGAAAAGGAGAAGACAGAGACATTATATCATGTGACTTGATCAAGTATTTAAGTGCAGTTGCTGTTGTGTTCTATCAGTCTGATGAAGTCTCTAAGAAGGAAGTGCTTACTGATTAAAATATTTCTATTTGTCATTTTGAAAATTTAAAATCTGTTTCAGATATCTCTAAAATGAAGTAACATATACAGCCTCATTCTCAGTTCAGGTACTGCAACACTATAACATATTAATAAGATACTTGTAACTTTTAACCTACCGCAATGTTGCTGAGTAAGACGTATCTTTTAATGTGTGCACTCTAAAGTTAGTAGTGAGTGCTACCACAAGCAGAGATTTTGTGCTGCATTTCTGAATTCAGTGCTACAGCAGCTTATACTGTGATAACTACCTCATCTAGAAGATGTTGATTTAAGACTGTTCTCTTATCAGTTGTAACAACTTAGTAAAACTACCTCCAAGGACATAATAATTGTAGTGCGGGTACCTACGGGTTGTTCTCTGAGTTCTTCATCCACTTCCGAAACAGATCTAAAACAACTGATGTACATTCTGGTAGTCCATAATAGCAGGCCATCTGAAGGGTGTAAACTTGGTTATCTCTAAGAAAGAAATAATGTATATTATATATTACAATGGTGCTACATGCATTTCTTACAAGTGTTACTTTTTTTTTGCGAAATAAATCTTTTATTAAATAATAAACCAAAAGGCACATAGAACAGTAACAATTCAAAGAAATATAACAGTACTAAACATATAGTTTAAATGTTAAGGTAACATAATTGCAATTGCTATCTTTAAGTTGCATGTCAGCAGATTGTCAACAAAGCAGACATTTCAACTGAAAAATAAGAGCTTTACCCAAAAATCACAATTACTGCCCTCGACCACATTGAGGGGGCCACTTTAGCAAACACACTCCCCTGGATTGACTATACTTCTGTGCAGGACTAGCTTAGTCCTACATGAAAGCGGCCATTTAGGAGCAGAAAGGCAGTGCGCCAGGCATATTAATAAAGGCACCCTGCCTGAGCTCCTAAACGGACATGGAGTGTGTACGAGTGCAGGGGGTGTGTCTGAGAGCAGAGCTCTCAGAATATACATGCCCCTGCAAGCTAGAACAGCAGGTTAGCAATAAGAATGAGCAAGACCACTCATAGGTGTCTGCATACCCCCAGCAACACCCCCCCCCAAGTTTATAAGAGCAATAGTTAAAATATAAAATATAAACAAGCTATTCTTTTTTTATGAAACTGATAAAATTTAACCGTAGGTGCATCAGTTTGCCCATTGCTTAGCTGTGTGTATTGCAGCTTAAATGGCACAAGAGGATAAAAATCAAGATATATGCACATGAAGCAGTACTGCAATTGTGTAGTGGGCAGAGCATTCACCTTACGAGTAGTCATTCCTGGTTCGAGTCTCATTCCATTTTCCATGTCATATCATTTTATGAACAAATTTTTTTGTTGCATAACCTACCAAATAACATATATTTGTGAACTGGGGTACTGCATTAAATGAAGATGTGAAGTCTCATTGTTATAATGTTGTAAAATCTACAGATAATCACAAGTGCCCCATACAGTATATGTACACATGAATCAGGGATACAAATCGATGGTACAATGTGCAATGAATGATAAATCCATAGAGTTTCCAAATCCACCACCTTCCCAAGAACCATTTTACATTACTGTCTAAATCATTGCGGAGGTAAGAGGGAGTAAGCACTATTAAGCAATAGTAAGCATATTTAAGCAGTAGTAAATGGGTTTAAGCCCATTTGTGCAGGGGTAAGCAATGCGTACACAGGTTAAGCAATATTGAAGCTAACTTTCTGTAAGCATATTTAATCTGAGGTTAGTGTTGCTTACCGTCACGCAAATCCATGTAAACCTGCTTCCAATTGCTTAAAAGTGCCTTAATCACTCTGTATGCAACAGCCGCTGTTCTGGCCAGAAACAAAATAAACAGCCTTTGCAGGCCTTGAACCCAGAACCCTATACACTATAGTCACAGTAGTTAACCACTAAGCCATCAAGGTATCACCAAACAGATCCTCACTATAGGAAAATCAAACTGAACATGTGAAAGTAATCTACATACAGTTTTATGCTGTATAATCTACTACATAACATAACTATGTGAACTGCAGTACTGCATTAAGCCCAGATGTGAGGTGTCATTGTAATAAAGTGTTGAAATTCCCTAATAAATACAAGGACCCCATACAGTGTACGTACACATGAATCATGGATACCAAACACATATATAACATGTAATTAATAATAAATCAGTGCCAAACAGCAAATAGCATGCAAATTAAAAATTAAGCAGTGCTAAGCATTACACAGCCCAGCTTAGTAGGTGTAAGTAATGTGTAGGCCAGCTAAATCAGTTTGCCCATTTGTATACATCTTTAAGCAATGCCAACCTTAGGTAAGCAGGTTTGCCCATAGCTTAGCATTTTCAAAACCATCCAACCACGGCAAAGTGCAAGAAAACAGGCCTATTTAAACTCAAAAGGTGGGAATACATCTCATAACTGGTTGCAGCTTCCTCCTGTAGGCACTAAGACTGGTATGGGAGAGGGTGTACACTTTCGGGTACAGCGCTGGGGCATCCAGGAGCCAGAGTCATGGCAGCACTCCTTGTGAAAGACCATGACCAGAGACTGCTGCAGGGGCAGTACCAGGGTTACCAATACAAAGTGGGAGCCTGGGACCATCTCGCCCATGATCTTACCAGTGCCACTGGCATACCCTGAACTGGTGAGCGTGTCAGGCATCACTATGCTGACCTGAAGTGGAGAAGTGGGATCTCTTGGATCAGTGGATCCAAGAGGCTAGGAGGATGGGGGGATGTCCCAGCCATGTGTAAGTATCAGTCCACTACCTGCTTAATAATAGCCAGCTCAGGTATATTATGGATAGGTTTGGCTAAGTATTCCTCTTATGTCTTTCACAATGGCAGATGAGCGGGCTGCGAACCAGGAATTCCATGCCTGTAGACTGCAGTGGTTGCGATACGAGGCAGGTTAGTAATATTCTTGCATGTACTGTCATAGGAAATAAATCTAAAAGTAGTAGTAAGTTAATCACCTGTACAAAACCTGTATTGTTTAAGGCATGTACTGCATACACCAGAGAATATGGCAGGAAGAGTCTCATATAGGTTGTATGTAAATAAAAGCATAATAGCCAGACAATAAAGGTCTAACTGCTGGACTGCATGTGTTTACTCTGGTATCATATGGTAATGCACAGTTGCAATCTCTTAATACTTCTGTTGTATTAAGCACTGTTACCCACACTGTGCTGTATAAATAAAATGTGTAGGAATGTCTGTATACGACTGTTGTAATCACAAGAGGTCATATAGTCCAACTGAGAGAGACTTAGGCAGAAAACGGTGAAAAGATAAACAACATAATCCAAATAGCACACTCAACTGAGATGTGAACTGTTGTATTTTTAGCACACACAGCCATGGTTCGAATCCTGGGAGTGGTAGTAGGCTGTATGCAGAATCATACCACACAACTGTACAGATATGTCCAGAATGTCCAGTTAATTGGCCCATATCTGCTGCCTGTCACCCTGTCCCCCTGGCAAATCAAGTGGGATGATCCCAGACATTTAGGCAGCAAATAATAAATACAAGTGATTGTCAGACAGCTATAAGAACAAACATGTCACTCTAACAACTCCCTAAAATGTTATAAGAGTAATAATCCAAGTATGTCCCCTCTCTACCCCCATGTTGTGAAGCTGTGAACAGAGTGCGTGCAGTAACAAAGTGAGTCGTGTATGCATAATACTAATGTGGAATCTGATAATATGTGTGGCAACATTCAGGTAGTGCTAACAAACATTGCCCCACACAGGTCTGTCAGATATGAAAACTGTGCCTAGAAATAAAAGATTGATATCCTATACTGGTACTGTTTACTCTGGTATTTTATGGAATTGATAGTTTTGCAGTTGCTCTGAACAATAAGGTATCACTCATCACTATGACCCACACTGTGCTATATAATACAACTGTCTAGGAAATTCTGTATAAGAGTGTAATAATTACAAGGTCAGATTGCAAAACCACAGGAGACTTATAGACAGAAATCAGAGAAGAGATACACAGCAATATCTATATAGCACACTCAACTGTGATGGACACTGTTTTATTTTTAGCAGACACAGCCATGGTTCGAAACCTGGGAGTGGTAGTAAGCTGTATGCAGAATCATACCCCGCAAGTGTACAGAATTGTCCAGAATATCCAGTAAATTGGCCCATATCTGCTGACTGTTGCCCTGT
>NC_056739.1:1756187883-1756307883 GCF_019279795.1 Protopterus annectens
GTGTGTGTATGTCTACATATATACAAACACACATGCATATATATATAGAAATACATGTCCCCTATATTTGCATCACAGTGCTGCATGCTATGTGCGAGGGAACATCACACATTTCAATACACACATATACACAGCAGTAAATGTGTGCAACATGGATGGTTATGTCACATGTGAACCCCTTGTTGGGACCACATTGCCCTTGTCTGTGAAGGTGGGAATGGGGATTTGGGGAAGGATAACAGGTATGTTTGTGGAGGTGGGTTGGGTTGGTCGATAGAGAGGACAGCCTACAGGGGTGGTATATGACACATGTGGTGGGTAAACACCCTGGATGGTGGTTGTCATCTGCAATGTGGAAGTCCCATGAGCCCCCATATGGAAACAATGGGAACAAGGCCCCCACCCCTTGCCAGTCACAACAGCAGCTTCATGGCCCTTAAGGTGCCTGGGCTTGAGGCTGAGCAGGAGGAGCATGTGGACCCTGTGATTGTGTACTGAGGGCTGCAATTTGCTGTAGCACATCCCCCATGTCTCTGTGGAGCTCCCTATGCAACAGACCCTGCACCTGCCCTTGGGTGACAAGATTATGTCTATGTGTGTCCTGGGGGGGCACCATCCCCTGAGGTGGTTCCACCTGAAGGTAGTGCAAGACCAGTAGATGAGGAGGTCCCAGGGTGGGTCCCACATGTGGCCTGGTAATATGGCCAGATGAGGTGGGAGAGGTGATTCTGCTGGCAACTGTTCCCTAAACATGCTATTGTGTCTCTGTTATAGAACATATGTGGGTAGTAATAGTCCACACAACCCTGGAACATGTCCAACAGCATGCATAGATATCCCCAATAACACATAACAACAGATGTGTAGCAATCACATAGCAAACAGACCACATGTATGTATGGAAACATAGTGGCCCTTACAATGGCATGCAGGTGACATTGTCCATAACAGGACAGCAATGATAGTGTCCCCACAGGGAACATGGCTACAAACACATAGCTCAAAGCATGGTACAATACAATATATATCCCAATGGTAGGTAAGCTGTAGCCATACCTATTGAGTTGTGTGAACAGTTTGTTGTTACAGCTATGGTGGGGGGAGGAGACAGAGATGTGCATTAAGAACTATGGTAACCTTGCTGTATGAGTTGCTCAGACCTGTTTCCATCTTTTTGTCTTTCAGGCAAGATGTCACATGGCAGATTACCTGTTTATTCAGCAGACAAAAATGAGGTCATCATCAACCACTTGGTACAGCACTACCAGGTGCTGTTTGGCAGGACAGCTCATGAGCAGCAGGAGTGGGCCACCATGTGGAATGATCTTATCCACAGGGTCAGTGATGTTAGCCTGCATAACTGCAGCTTTGAGCAGGTCCGGCATCATCGCAGCGACCTGCTTCGCAATGCCCAGTGGCATGCTGCTGCAGTCTGGGTGATCACCTCACAGCAGAGGGAGGGTAATGCCATCCATCCCCCCCCTAACATGTGTTGAGGAGCTCCTCATCAGCCTCATGGCACCTGTCTGCCTGCACACACAATAACTAGCGGAGACCATAGTGGAAGTGGGTGCTACCCACACACCGGCAGAAGAGTATGCAGGTAAGGCCACAGGGTACATCAGTAGACCACTGTTGCATATCTTTCCACATCCGTACAGATAGATCATGCATATATGAGATGACATATATATAGTCTGTTGCTGTGCAGTAGTAATAAACAGATGTGCATAAGCTGTAGTATTGTGGGCTTGTACTGTTGATGTACTGTAATGCTGCACCCACCCTGTACCAATGCCACAACCGTGGCTACTGACATCACATCCTTCACACACTTATGTAGGTCCCTCTGGTATACCACCAAGGCAGCAGCCTGTAGCTGGTGAGTATGGTTTATATTCATGCTTGCTAATACACCAGTCATGTAATGGCTATGGTATAGTCCATGCACACATCTAACACACCTACCCATAATGCATGCCGTACATGTTCACTTATTGTTGCTGTTAACTGCACTGTATCACAGTGGTGACCATGATGGCGTATCTGAAGGGTATGTCAGACACCTGCAATATAATTAACATCCTGTCATTGCAAAATGTGTCCACAGGCATGAACATAATGGTGGGACAAATGGCCTACAGTAGGGACATGTGTGAAACATCACCCTTATACAGTGCTACAACAGTGTATATACCAGTATTACAATGGCAATTGTTACAGATCCACTCTACAGCATATCATAATACTGTGGGCCACAACCCTTAAAACCTGCAATGTGGTCCCAACATGAGCAATGAGTGTGTAATACGGAATCGTAGGTTAGGGCAGCAAATATGAGGAATACATACCTTCACAAACAATGGAGACATATGTGTGCACACACTTCAGATAAAATATAGTGGAAGCAGCTGTTGAGGTACTGACTGCATGCATCTGTCATGGAAACGCACCTTTCAGCAAGTACACATCTCCAATGTCACACCACATATTGGTCTGCTGTCCAAGACATTTGGCCATCAATTGTGCACACTTACCTGCAACAGATGCAGCTGTGGCTTGTACAGATCTTACATGACATGGCGTGGGCCCCATGCCCAACAGGTAGCACCCACCCATACCTCACCATTGCATATACCATAGTAAACAGTGCGGGCAGTCATTTATGTGGCAAGGATGTATGGGACAGGAATAATGTAGGAAATAAACAGATGGCCATCCAAGGCAGATAATGTCACATGTAGCAAATGGGTCATGCAGGCTGCCTAGTAGCATGCTGCAACACTGAGGGGATTGCAGGAATGTCTAGCAAATACTGGCTGTGCAGTACCCATGACAGCAATTGCTTCTACTCTGCAAGTGTGTGGCCTATGGGTTAGGGTAATAGATGTGACAGTTATACCACAGTAAACATCAGCCAGGCCTCTACAGGTAGTGTATGCATAACAGAAGAAGTCCTCAAATGTCATGCATTGCAATGGCTACTGGTGTACCATGACCACGGTGGAAATCTACAGACAGTATCATGTAAGATACATGTGCTGCATAACCAACACCTCAACCCACCTCAGGCTCACCATCTCCATCTGTACTGTGCTGGTACCAGTGTACACCTGTATGTTTTCCATTCATTAGCTGGGACTAGATTGTTTCACATGGTGTTCAGTGTTTGGGACACTGCAAACTGATACACATGTGTAGGCCATAGCTGTCAAGCATCTGCAAAAAGGCTGAAGGTGGGGAGGGGGTGTCATCATGACACACCAGTGCACTGCAGCAGGGATCCTAAGGATGCTATGAATGGTTGTATCTGCACACAGTCAGGTTCAGAAACTGTGGCAGACGTAACCCTGACTCCACAGATATAGCAACGGCAGTATGTGAACTCCAAGGGATGTGCACATGAGTTGACCTTGCAATCCTGCAGAATCAGGGGACATGTGCAGGGCAGACTGATCATATACTGGCAAATACAGATGGCCCATGCTAGTATACCCCTGCCAGGAATAATGACTGCTGTAATACACATAACAGTAAGTGATGATAAGGCCATGCACACATATGCACCCAAGAAGTGTATGCATTGCAGTCAGCATCAGCACGACTAACACATTTGTTAGACACTGCATTTGAATGTACCGGACATATGCCACATATCAGGTTCATGTAATGTTTACATATGCAGTGATATGGTCCCATGGCATATCAAGGAAGAGAGCTTCATATCAATAAGGGCATGCACACTCCCCATAGCCACGGTAAGGTTTGACGAATATCAGTGTAATAGTATCGTATTGGTCATACATGCACCACTGATGTTGAGATCTGTAAATCAGACATCAGGCATTCACAAATGACATCTGTCCACATACCATCCCAGGTATGTGTCGGACAAACACATAGGGGCTGTGAGCATTAGAGCAGACATAACTGACACAGTAATACACATTCATCAATGGTGTGTACACCTGTAAGGTATGGTGTACAGTACATGGCACGGTGCAGAAAGTACAGTTGTGTACCTACCATAAATGTAGATGTTTGAGTGTATTCACTGTTGCAGTCATTACACTTGGGTTATCCTGCTGGCAGGCTTCCCACAGTCGGCCTGAATTCCAATAATAAAAGCTAATAAAAGCATGCACTAAAATAACAATACCTTCATTTACAAGCAAATACACCACATAGGTTGTATAGGATAGAGTAGTACAGATAAGTCCCAGCAAAGAAAGGGGGATGGCGGGTGGGTAACCTGGACTGCAACAGTGAATACACTCGAACATCTACATTTATGGTAGGTACACAACTGTACTATGTTCATCGTGTTTCACTGTTGCAGTCATTACACTTGGGTTGAATCCCAAAGCTGAGGTTGGGCGGCTGGGTCTAAATAGAATTAGGAGTAGCTATAAGGACCTGCAAGACTGCAGTGGCAAAGCCTGCTCTGGATTTAGAGTAAATAGGCAAGTGGTGGTGCTTAGTAAAAATGTGCACTGAAGTCCAAGTTGCAGCCTCCAAAATATCCTTGGTTGGTACTCCTCCGAGGAAGGCTGCTGAGGTGGCTGCTTCCCTGGTAGAATGTGGCCTAATGCTCTTAGGCACTGATTTACCATGCTGTGTATAGCAGAAATGAATGCAGTGACCTATCCATTTTGAAATAGTCTGCTTTGAGATAGCCTTTCCTTGTGATCCTGCAGTATATGCCACTAAAAGTTGCTCAGTCTTTCTGAAAGCTTTAGTTTTGTCCAAGTAGAAGCATAGCTGTCTGTGTATGTCCAAAGAATGCAGAAGTCTCTCCCCTTTATTCTGCGGGTTTGGGTAAAAAGTAGGCAAATGAATGGTTTGGTTAAGAGCCACACTGGACACTACCTTAGGCATAAATGTTGGGTTTGTCCTTACCCTGTCCGGATGGAAGATAATAAAAGGTTCCACAGCCATTAATGCCTGTAACTCTGAGACTCTTCTTGCTGAAGTTATTGCTAGGAGCAGAGCTGTTTTCCATGATAAAAATGTTATGTCAGCTGTATTGGCTGGCTCAAAAGGAGGCATTGTGAGTTTTTCCAAGACAAAATTGAGGTCCCATGCAGGTATTGGTGCTCTCCTTGGAGGTCTTATGTTTTTGCCCCCCCCCGAGGAACTGCGTAAGCAAAGGATATGAAAAAATAGGTGGGTCTGTATTGTAATGAGCTGAAATGGCAGAGGCATGGATCTTAATCGATGAGAAGGATAGGCCTTTGTCCAGCATCTCAGTTAGATATTGTAAAATCCGAGGAATATTTGGAACAAGCATGTCAATTCCTTGTGCCTGATTCCAAGCACAGAATCTCTTCCATTTTTCTGCATAAGATTTTCTGGTGCTGGGCCTCCTGGCCTCCAAAAGGACATCCATAACCACTTTAGAGAGAGGTGTATTCTGAATGGTTACAGTATCCTCCATGCAGCAAGATTTAGACTTCCGAGTTGGCTGTGCAGGATCTGATTGTTTTGTTGGGTCAGTAAATGAGGAAGTTGAGGTAATGTCCAGGCTGGGCCTTGGGACAAGCTCCTTAGGATTGGGTACCAGTGTTGGCGTGGCCAATCTGGGGCAATCAATATCATCTGTGGCTTCTCTTGTCTGACCTTTAGGAGTACCTTGGGGAGGAGAGGCAGTGGAGGAAAGGCATATACTGTAAGGTTGTTCCAGCTGAATGACAGGGCATCCACTTTCCATGCTTGTTTGTGATAAGTCCTTGTGCAGAATCTCTGAAGTTGGCAGTTGTGAGGGGAGGCAAAAAGATCTATGTCTGGGCGTCCCCATTTCCTTGTTATCATGCTGAAGATTTGTGGATCTAGTTTCCACTCATGAGGGTCCATGAGGTTTCTGCTTAGTTCGTCTGCCAGAGCATTTGTTTTTCCTGGCAGGAATTGTGCCTGCAGGTGTACTTGGTAAGTCAATGCTGTGTTCCACAAAATCATGGCTTGTCTGCAGAGGGGGTAGGAATGTGTACCCCCCTGCTTGTTTATGTACCACATGACTGTGGTGTTGTCCGTCTTTATCAGCAGCTGTCCTGGATGAAGTAGGTCCTTGAAGGCTGTCAGGGCATTTTGTGCAGCTAGCATCTCTTTTTGATTGATGTGTAGATGCCTTTGGCTTGGGGGCCATGTGCCCTGAATACAATTTCCTGCCATGTGGGCCCCCCAGGCATAATCTGATGCATCTGTTGTTAGTGTTTGCCTGGCTGTGGGTAAAGTGAATGGCTGTCCCTTGTTGTGGTGACAGGCCTGTGCCCACCATCGAAACTCCTGTTGTAGGCAAGGAATGAGGGTAATTAATGATTCCAGGCTGTGGCAATGTTGAGTAAAAACACTTTTTAGGTACCATTGTAGTCTCCTCATATGCAGTCTTGCATATGGAATTAGAAGAATGCAGGAGGCCATGTAGCCCAGAGCCTGCAGAATTTTTCTTGCAGATAACTGGGTCTTTGTTGCCATGTTTTCGAAGTAAGAAGTCAGTTGCCTTTGTTTGTCTGGCATGAGATAAGCCATCTGGGCAGTTGTATTTAAGCTTGCACCCAGGAATATTATCTCTTGAGAGGGTACTAGTTTGGATTTCTTTTCGTTTACTGTGTACCCTAGGTAAATTAGTAATTTTTTACAAATGCCAGATACTTTAGTAGAATGTCTTTGGCCTCTGCTTGAATAAGGCAGTCATCCAAGTAGGGATATATTTGAATTCCTTTTTGTCTGCAAAATGCAATTACTGGTGCCAGGCATTTTGTGAAGACCCTGGGCGCAGTAGATAAGCCAAAGGGCAGTGCAGAGAATTGGTAGTGCTTTGAGCCAGCTATGAATCTGAGGAATCTTCTGCAAGATTGTCTGATTGGGACATGCAGGTATGCCTCTTTTAGGTCCAAAGTTACAAGCCATGCCTTTTTGCCCAGCATGGGCAGAAGCTACTGCAGAGTCAACATTTTGAATTTCGGAACGTCCAGAAAAGTATTTAGAATAGATAGGTCCATGTTAGAAAAATGTGTATTTGAATACATGAGAAATGCTAGTTTAAAAGCAAAATAGTATATAATGTATTTTTATTCTGTTAATCATATAGTAGTAAAATTAATTCATGTCTAAATGTGAAGTAGTTTTGAAACTGCAGTGTGGCTTGAAGCAAAAGCTGATATCTGACCCTGACAGAATGCTAGCTTAGCAAGTTTTAATGTTTATGCTTTTCATAAGTGATTATCTGCTGGGTCAGGAAATTAAATGTGTGAAATAATGAAATCTTCTGCTCTTTCCTGTTGGAATGATCTGGCCTTGTATATGTGTTACTTAGATAGCGCGCAGCTGTGTGAGAAAGTGTAACAGAACAAAGACATGCATTAAAAGACTGAAGCTGCTATTGTATTCAAACTGATATGAAACCTTGAATAAGTACTTTACAGAAAGACATTATGACTGACCAGCTGGATAGCAAGGCCGTATTGTATCTAAAGGAAAAGTTTTTTTTTAAATATACAGCATCAGCAAGACTTAATGAATGTAGAATTGTAAGCTAAAGTGATGTAGATGCCCAGTGACATGTCACGTCAGTAAGGTGGGCATAGCTTGAATGTTAAACCTATATAAAATTGTGTGCTTCCTGTTTCATGTCAGACAAAATTCTGTACTTGTATGTTTTTTGCCTCCTGGTGTACACTAGTAAACTTTTGTATCTGAACCTCCTGTGTATTGAATTCTTAATTTTATTTAACAGTTTGGTCCTTTCAAGACGGAATTCCTTTGGTAAGCTGCAGATCAGAGCATATCGGTGGTCGAATACTGCTCAGGAGAAGTTACTGAAATGGTTCTTCTTGAGTGAAAAGACCTCTGACTGAATTGTCGTGTGTAAAGAGGCTGGCCACTTTCTGATCTGTGGCCGAAAAGCGGAACTTGAACGATTTCCAATACCGGATGCTCAGGTAGGAAGAATTTGCCTTTTTTCTGTTTTAGATCAGGGACTAGGTTACAGTATATTGTTGTTAAGATTTGTTTTTGCAGATCAGGGACAAAAGGAAGTACTGTATATTTGGTCATAGATCAGGGTAACAGAATAAGGTAGACAGTTATTCTAGATAAACTGTAAACAGGAACTAAGAATTTGATATCACGTGATAAAAAAGGGTTATGTAACATTTTCTTTGACATGGGTAATAAGTGCACTAAAACCTTGCGAGATCCGCCCCTAACCGAAGATGCAAAATACATGCAATTACAACGTTCTGATAACGTTAGGTATTATACGAAATGGGTTAATAAATATGAATTTGATGGTAAACTAGATAAACCTTTACTAGTTAAACTCCTTAAACAGCTTAAATCTGATGCAGGAGGTCAGGCAAAAAAGCAACGTCAACTAGGCATACCTCAAGCACACAGGTGGATTGAGGAAGCAAATCGTTGAGAACAGAAGCTTAAAAATTCAAAAACATTATTTTTAGACAAAGAGGATAATAACTTGGTAATAGCGACAGCTCCTCCTCCTCCCTTACCCCCTCCCTTACCCTTTTCAGGATATGAAGCGAGTGGACAGGCTGGTCCACCTCCGCGTTATCCTGAAGTTTCAGTAAGACCACAACCATTTGTTAGAGATCCTATTGAGACTAGGCCCCGAACACGTAAAACACATAGGGACACAGAATTATACCAAATAGAGAGAAATCTACAGGATGAGAGTGAGGAAGAAATATGCCTACTTATAGAAGTTCCAATTCCTCAGGCAGGACAGGAAGGGCAGGATCCAACACTCTTAGTATATAGACCATGGACACCGGAGGACATCCGGAAGGCTACTGAGGGAATCCCCCATCCGAAAGTTAATTTTACAAACTTTTTAGAAGATTTACAAGGCATGAGGTTAAGTTACCACTTGAATGGGGAAGAAGTAGAAAAAGTAGTAAGACACATTATAGGTCCAGATTGGCACATGATTTGTGGCACCTGGAATCCTCGTAATGCAGAGCTTAGACCACTCCCACATAGTGACGCAGAGTTAGACAACAGAGTGAAAGGTCTGACAGACCGAATCTCTGAGAAATGGAAACCCAGAGCAGACTGGACTTGCATTAATCAATGCATACAACAGGAAAATGAGACAATAGATGGATATTATGCTAGATTATTAGAATGTTTTAATAATCATAGCAGTATGTCGGTTCCTGAGAACCAAACAAATGATTCCCCATATGAACAACAATTAAAAAATGCATTTTTGAAAGGTTGCATTGCACCTATTAGTAGCTTCATTATGAAGCATATGATAGATCATCGAACAGGGAGGCTACAAGCCTTACTCGAATATGCTAGACATGCTGAGAGACATTTTAATAATAAAAAGAAAAAGAAGGCACAAGTCTTCACTGCTGAAGATGGAGCTGAAGTATTTGTATTACAGTCAGGTAAAAAGAGCAAGAAGAATGCCCAGGGAAACAAACAATCTGACAAATGATCAGAAGATTTTGAAGAGAGGAAAAAGAGAGGTGAATGCTTCAAGTGCGGGAAAAAAGGACATCTAGCAAGGGATTGTAGGCAAAACAAAAAGGTAATCACAGAAGATAAGGGAGATGAGGACTGACTATATGATAGTGAGGATACGTCAAGTGAAAGTCAGAAATCATCAGGAAAAGTTAAGAAACAAAAAGCAAATGTAAATGTGATAGAGGGAGTAAAGGAAGTGCAAGTAGATATGGAGGATGAAGAAAGTGAAATTTTGGACTTAGCATTATTGAGCTTAGAGCTCTACTTGGCAGATACGAAACCGGAAGTTACACTTCTGGTGGAGGGAAGGGAAGTCAAATTCCTGTGTGACTCAGGAGCGTCACGGACTTTGATACACCCCTCCAAGTTACCAGAACAATCCGAATCACCTGATTATACACTAGTAAAAGCCGCATATGGACAGCTATACAGGGAACCACTTTCCCATGATATAGCAATAACTGACCCTGTTTCAGGTATGACCCAGAGAAGTAAAATAGTTGTTTCTGCAAAGTGTCCAGTAAACCTATTGGGCAGGGACCTTATGCAGATATTTGGCATAGCAGTAGTTCCAACTGTACAAGGTATGGAGGCACAGAGACAAATGGATACCTTTGTAGTGCGACCGGAGGGTGAAACTTTTTACTGGTACAGCCAGGACCTAGTCACGACTGGTCCAGGGGCAGTAACCGAGGAGCTGATGAACATAGCCATCAGTAAAGCCCCCTCCCTTGACACTGATCGACAACATTTGTTACACTGTACTCTATACTACTGTACTACACCAGGACCTGATAGAGAATATGAGCAAGAATTGTTTAGAAATCGTGCAACTAGATTGGTTTTGCATACTTTGTACTGGGTTGCTGAGGGGAACAGTGTAGTTAGCTGTTCATTACCTCAAGAATTCCTTGCGTTGTATAGATCAAATTGGTTGCCACATGTCAGCTTGACAAAGAACAAAGGTGTTAAATGGGCAGATTTAGGAGAAAAAGTAACAAAATGGGAGAAATAGACTGATTTAGAACTGTCAGAACAAGGGATACAAAAACAAAAACTGAATTGGTTGACACAGACACATCCAGCTGTACACTTGCAATCTAGCGAGGACAGCTGATTAGCATTCTTGTTAGAAGAAGAAGAAAAGACCTTATGGGAAATTCCAACAACTCTCTGGTCAACAGGCAAGTCAGATGTAGGACTTATTCGAACAGCAGGACCAGTTACAATTACCCCAAAGTCAGCTTTTAGACCACAGAAAAGACAATACCCTTTGAGAAAGGATGCAGAAATAGGAATTAAGCCTATAATAGCAGCATTACTCAAAGAAGGAGTACTGGTAGAATCTCCTGATTCACCATGTAATACACCCCTATTTCCTGTTAAAAAAGCAAACGGGGAATGGCAGATGGTACAAGATTTACAAGCTGTAAACAATGCAGTAATACCTAGAGCACCCACGGTGCCAGACCCACATACTTTGTTAAATGATTTAGAACCGCAACAGAAGTATTTCTCTGTGGTAGATATTAGCAATGCTTTCTTTTCAATACCTATACATCCTGATAGTCAATATTGGTTTGCATTTACATTTCAGGGTAAAAGGTATACGTATACTCGACTACCACAGGGATATTGTGAGAGCCCGACAATATTTGCACAAGAAATGGCTAGCAACCTGGCAGGGTTTACCCCACCAGGAAGTAGTCAAATTCTACTTTATGTAGATGACAACTTGCTAGCAGGCCCCACCCAGCAACAGTGCAGGGAGGATACTGTAGCATTATTGAAATTTTTAGCAACACAAGGACACAAAGTAAACAAAAGTAAGTTACAACTTTGGGGAAAACAAGTTAGATACCTAGGATATGTAATATCCAATGAAGGTAGAATACTAGATGAGGAAAGAAAAATAGTGATTTTGCAAGCACCCAAACCAACAACCAAGAAAGAAATGATGTCTTTCTTAGGTACAACTAATTTTTGTCGGAGCTGGATACCAAACTATGCTTTGGAATCTGCTCCACTGACTGACTTAATATATAAGACACCAATGGCAGCGCAAGACATTTTACAATGGACAACTGAAGCAGAAACGGCTTTCTGCAGGTTGAAGCAGTTAATAGCTTCTTCATTAGTTTTAGGACTTCCAAATTATCACAAACGGTTCTTTCAGACCGTAGATTGTAAGCAAGGATATATGACGTCAATATTGACGCAACAACATGGGGACAAGCAATGCCCCATAGCCTACTATTCATCACAGTTAGACCCAGTGGCGTGATCTTTGCCTCACTGTGTACAAGCAGTAGTTGCAGCCGCAATGGCAGTACAGGCTTCGGCCTCAGTGGTGTTATTCCACCCTCTCACATTTAGAGTGCCTCATGCAGTTGCAATAATTTTACTGCAATAGAAAGTGGCATACCTTTCTCCTGCTAGACATCTTTCATGTATGACTATACTGCTGAGCCAACCTCATATGACAATTGAATGATGTACGACATTGAATCCATCGACATTACTTCCAACTCCTGCGGAGGGCACACCACACAGCTGCCTGCAGGAAATTGAACAGTTAGCTTTACCTAGACAAGATCTTACAGATATGCCCTTGGATAATGCCGAGGTGACATATTACATGGACGGCTCATGCAGAAGGGGTCCTACAGGGAAGAATCTGGTGGGGTATGCAGTAGTTACAGACACTGAAATTTTAGAAGCTCAATCCTTACCACACAACTTATCTGCACAAGCAGCAGAATTGATAGCTTTGACAAGGGCATGCACTTTAGCAAAAAATAAAAGTGTGAACATATATACTGATAGTCAGTATGCTTTTTCTACAGTACATGTATTTGCACAACAATGGAAAAATAGAGGAATGATAACATCTAGTGGAAAACCTATTAATCATGCTCAATTTATTTTGGAGTTATTAGAATCTATTCAGTTACCTAACAAAGTAGCTATTTGTAAATGTGTAGCTCATACAAAACAGCAGGATAAGATTTCAAAAGGCAATGCATGAGCTGATGCAGCTGCAAAGCAAGCAGCCTCAGACTCAGAAACTTTACTTTTAAATGAGGAATTACAACCCTCTGAGATTTTAGATTTAGACATGTTAAAAACAATGCAGATGCTTACTACAAGAGCAGAAAAACAAAAATGGGTAAAACGAGGTGCAATTCTTGAGAATGAACTGTACATTTCCAAAGAAAGAAAACCAATATTGCCGTCTGATTTATTTAGATATGCAGCTTTGTTGAGCCATGGGCAGTGCCATGTCTCAACAGGGGGGATGGTACAGTTAGTAAATCGAATATTCCAAACATATGGATACACAAATTACACAAAAAAATTTTGTGCAGCTTGTCATACTTGTAACAAGCATCACGCACAAGGGGCATTTAAAACCAAGCAAGGAAGTTTTCCTATACCACCATACCCGTTCCATACTATTTGTATGGATTTCATAGAATTGAATAAATGTGAAGGGAAAAAGTTTTGTTTAGTTATTGTAGACATGTTTTCTAAATGGGTAGAAGCTTTTCCAACTAAAAACCCGGATGCAGCAACAGTGGCAAAAGCCCTGATAAAAGAAGTAATCCCTAGATTTGGCATTCCGGAAAGGATTTATAGTGACAATGGCATGCATTTTGTGAATCAGATGATTCACCAGCTTGGGAGATTTTTTGGTATCTCCTTAAAGAACCATTGTGCTTACCACCCACAGTCAGCAGGACTGGTGGAAATGTACAATGGTACCTTAAAAAACAAGCTAAGGAAACTAGTAGAAGAGACCCAAAAGAATTGGATATACTATCTGCCTTTAGCACTGCTGAGTATGAGAACGGTTCCAAATGTAAAGGGCTTGACTCCCTTTGAAATGATTTTTGGGAGAGCATATTATGTGTCTCAGTGGAAAGCTCTCATGCCTGCAGAGCAGGAGGCTGACAGTTCATTAGCTAGTTATATGAGGAAACTGTTAACAAATAAATCTGTTTTGCAGTTTAACTCTTTTTCAGATAAGGAACAGACCAGACCGGTGGAAGCAGTCTTGGCTCCTGGGACATACGTCTGGCTGAAAGTGACGAAAAGGAAGAATTGGGCGAGTCCAAAGTGGGAGGGACCATACCAGGTTCTGTTGGCAACGCCTACTGCAGTTAGAGTGGCTGAGAGGACGTCCTGGGTTCATTTGACGCACTGTAAACTGGTAAAGAACTTTCAACTTGATAAAAACTTTGTGACTGATACACAACCAGACCGAGATGGCCAAAAACAAAGCAAATAGAAGTTTAGATCAACCCCAGAGATGTTGCATAATCATTTTGTTGTGTGTACATTTATTAACTGTAATTGTGACAATTTTCCTCTTGCTGTGGTTTATCCTACACACAAACACACAAGTGAAAGTGGGAAGGCGTGATGAAATGTCTATAGACTGGCATCCAAATTTTAACACATATCTGGCCATGAAACGTGTGTATGCAGAGACTATGAACATTTCAAATTGCTGGGTTTGTACAGCTATACCAACAGCATATGGAGGTCTGGTAATGTCCGCTGTCCCTTTGGGGATAAATGAGACTTGGGAGAATTTACTTTTCGACACAGGAACTGTGAGATCACAGGACAAAATAGCTTTATTTTTACCTGTCACACAAAAAGGAATTGTATGTTTCTACAAAAATGACACTCTCCAGGTGGGCTGGAGCAATTGTAATATAACCATATCTTACAGATGTTATATTAAGAATAGCAATGGCAATACTTTTTGTAATACTAATTATGACTCGTATTTAAACTCATTGAAAACAAGTATGAGTGACATTCAAAAAAATCCAGTTTTGTTTAAACAATTGTCAGTTATAGATCAGAAAATGTTTCATGCAGGGCTGATGCGTATTAGTACTAAAGTAGAAAACTGTTATTTTATTTGTGGGAAAAAGGCATATAAATGGTTACCTGAGAATTGGTCCGGCAGTTGTTTTTTGGGTTACTTGGTTCCGGCAATAAGACATACTGCAGAATTACCTTTGGGTAAGATATGAAACGTAAGGGAAACAGCTCGAAAATCCGAAGGTCCAGTTAAGAAACCTGTGAATCCAGTTGGGAAGATCAAAGCTGGTTGGAAAGACCATAATTCAGTAAAAGACAAAAGCGAATTGACTCATATGGACTTGAGTGACAGTGTTATATCCTGGGCAGGAATACTCCCAGCCTATGGAGCAGTCAAATCAATCTGGGAGCTGAGGAAGTTGTCGAAACCTCTCAAAGAAATGAGTAATGCAACTTTTTCCACCCTAGAACTGGTAACTGATGAACTGAATGCAATGAGAACTGTTGTGCTACAAAATCGGATGGCTCTTGACTTCACCCTAGCTGCGAGAGGTGGTATGTGCGTGCTTATCAAAGAAGAATGCTGTGCTTTTATTCCTGACAATCGTCATGAGATAAATAACCACCTAGAGGTAATTCAGCAAGTATCAGCCATGACTGAACCAGGCCCAAACCCACTGATGGACTTTTTCCAGAATCTATTTGGGGGGTGGGGTTCCATCCTAATGAATATTCTAATTGCCATTTGTGTGGGTATACTCCTAATAAGAGCATGTGTTTGCTGTGGAATTCCCTGCATGAAAAGATTAATCAAAGATTCTGTTGATGTATCTGTTACTGAAACTTTCTACCAAGATATTGAAATTGAAAGATTGATTTCAGATGACGCTTTTTCTGAAGTATAGATTAAATGACTCAACTAGCTGAAAATCCTGAGTGGAAAAGGCTAGGAAATGAAATGACACTATGCATACTTCAAAATAGAATAAAAAGTATTAATAGGGGGGAAAATGTTAGAAAAATGTGTATTTTAATACATGATAAATGCTAGTTTAAAAGCAAAGTAGTATATTATGTATTTTTATTCTATTAATCATATAGTAGTAAAATTAATTCATGTCTAAATGTGAAGTAGTTTTGAAACTGCAGTGTGGCTTGAAGCAAAAGCTGATCTCTGACCCTGACAGAATGCTAGCTTAGCAAGTTTTAATGTTTATGCTTTTCATAAGTGATTATCTGCTGGGTCAGGAAATTAAATGTGTGAAATAATGAAATCTTCTGCTCTTTCCTGTTGGAATGATCTGGCCTTGTATATGTGTTACTTAGATAGCACGCAGCTGTGTGAGAAAGTGTAACAGAACAAAGACATGCATTAAAAGACTGAAGCTGCTATTGTATTCGAACTGATATGAAACCTTGAATAAGTAACTTTACAGAAAGACATTATGACTGACCGGCTAGATAGCAAGGCCGCATTGTATCTAAAGGAAAAGTTTTTTTTTAAATATACAGCATCAGCAAGACTTAATGAATGTAGAATTGTAAACTAAAGTGATGTAGATGCCCTGTGACATATCACGTCAGTAAGGTGGGCATAGCTTGAATGTTAAACCTATATAAAATTGTATGCTTCCTGCTTCATGTCAGACAAAATTCTGTACTTGTACGTTTTTTGCCTCCTGGTGTACACTAGTAAACTTTTGTATCTGAACCTCCTGTGTATTGAATTCTTAATTTTATTTAACAGTCTAGAATTGGTCTCCATGCTTTGTCCTTTGTTGGTACTAAGAAAAGTCTTGAGTAAAATCCTTGTCCCTGCTCTTGTCGTGGCACTGGCTGAATAGCCCTCATGTCCATGAGGGATGAAACTTGGTTTTGTACCTCTACCCATTGATTGTGTGGCAGGTCCGGCATACCTTTTGTCTTTGGAAGGGTGTGAAAGTGGAACCTGTAGCCCTGAGAGACTATATTTAAAACCCATTTGTCCTGGGTAATCATGTGCCAATTTTGTGAAAAAAGTGCTAGCTTTCCCCCTAAGGGTGCTGCCAAAAGATAAATGCTTGGCATTGGCAGAGGGAAGTCATTGGGACTGTTTCCTATATGGCTGTGATTTGTCTTCTCCACTTTTGGAGGCAGAAGCACCCCACTGCTTGGGTCTGTATGAGCCCTGGGGCTATTGTCTGCCTCTAGGTTGTCTGTATCTGCCTCTTTGTGGCCTGTCTTACGCAGGAAAGGACCAATTCTTAGAAGGCCAGTTCCTGCTAAATCTGGGTGGCTGCACCTGTAAGAAATCCTTCACTGTCTGCATAGATTTAGCTTTATCCTCCATTTTCTTCAACACCTCTTCTGCCTTAACACCAAACAAAGTATCATACTATAATGGAGCATCCAATAATTTTGCTTTAACATGATCAGGCAGAGTCTGTTCTTTTAACCAAGCATACCTTCTAATGACCAAGCCTGTTACAGTGGCCCTGCAAGAGGCCTCCAGTGAATCATAACCACATTGCAAAGTATGTTTTCCCACTTGTTCAACTGCATGCAATAAATCCTGCAATTCCTTGTTCTCAGCACATTAAGAATTTGTCAACATTTTCTGTTTTAACAGAGACATTAAATATTGCTGATATTTAAGTATATGAAACTGACAATTAAAGCCCTTACAGCCAAGGTAGCAGAAGTGTAAACATTTTTCCCCCATCTGTCCAGTGCCCTATAATCTCTATCTGAGGGGACAGGGTTTTTTGCAGTAGCAGCTTTGACCCCTTTGGGACCCTGTGAAATAGTTTCTGGGTCAGCATCAGGGTTTTTATTTAGAAATTTATGAGAATCTGGAACCCTGTAGTATCTGTCTGGCTTAACAGGTGCAGGAGGTAAAGAGTCGGGAGACAGGTCGGACTCTGAAAAGACATCATCTACAATGTCTAGAACAGGAGGAATAGCAAGAGGTCTTTGCTGAGGAAGTAAAAGAAAGTCTCTGATCCTTTTCTAAGAATCTGAATTATCTTGGCTCTCCCAGTGGAAATGCTCCCTCATGGTATGCAAGGTTTCCCCAAATGAATAATCCTCAGGAGGAGAAGCTGAAGGAATAGATTCTTCAGCATCAGAATCCTCATAGGGAGGAATAGAGTATCCCTTTTCTGAAGAGGAGTCAGAGGAAATAGAAACCTGATCAGAGGAATCATAGTCAGTTTCTTGCCTAGGCCTCTTATCAGGAGGGGGATGGGAGCCCCTGATCAAAGTAATTAGGTCTTCGGCCATTTTGAGCATCTGTTTCTTAGGCATGAAAGCCTGTCCTGGAGAATGCTGTACTTGTTTTCTTGTCTTTAAAACTGCTTTAGTCTTTGTCTTTGATGCTGAAGTTGGCTTGATATAAAGCTGTGTAGGTCTGAAAACACCCTCAGAAGCCCATGCCTGCTCAGCAGCTCTGGATCCATCTGCGGGATTAGTTTCCGAAGGCCCAATACCTTGAGTATCCAGAGACCTAGCTGTCTCCACGTGGGAGTCGGAGGTGGCCTGTGGCTCTGAGGCATCGGGTGTCAGGGGCTGCGAAAGTGCCTCACTGAGAACCGGCGAACCGGCGACTGGCCTAGAAGGGGATTCATCGTTGGTTTTGGACGTCGGATGCCTGTCATTTTCTTTTTCCTTGCGCTTTTTATGAACTCCGGTCATCGGCTGTTCCGACGGCATTATGTAGTTAAACCTTCGGCCAAAGTAATGAAAAGCAAAATCGTACTGACGCTTAATAGTGCATTGGTTAAATCTAGCACAAAACCGACAACTAGCAACATCGTGATCAGTGCCTAGGCAAGGAATACAGTAAGAGTGAAAATCCTTATGAGGTATTTGCTTCCCACAAGAAATACAATTGTTAACTTTTTCCTGACATCGGTCTGGAGCAAGAAAAAAGTTTCCCCAATGGGGTACTTAGCTTTATTGAAGACTTCGGATCTGAAATTCAGTTTTGAAAATCTCAGGAGTCGGCTGACCGGCACTTGTGAACTGCGTTTGCTTCAGGCACCGCGCGGCAAGAAAGACTGGGGAAAATGGTGTTGGCTGCATCTTTAATACCCCTGGCACACTGATGTCAGGGAAGAGGCGACAGCAATCAATGCTGGACCAAGACTTTGGAATTCAAGCTGACTGCAGGTAGTCTGCCAGCAGGATAACCCAAGTGTAATGACTGCAACAGTGAAACACGATGAACATCAGGTGCACAGCAATACTGTGTACATGGGTGCAGTGTTTTTCAGGGGAAGGGGCATCACCTACTAACACAGCCCATGCATTAAATGCGTGTATACTGTTACTAGCATGGATTGACTATAGCTGCACTGCATGCTGTTGAGCACCATATGTTATATATGTTGGCAGATGGGTAATGGGAGGTCTGTGTGTACTACCTTTGTGCAACCTCACCTGTAGGTGTGCGTGTGTGTGAGGGGAGTTATTTTGTTTGTAAGTGCAATCTGGTGGAGTGGAGGGGGATTGATGCATGTAGGATGTGTGTGTGTGTGTGTGTGTGTGTGTGTGTGTGTGTGTGTGTGTGTGTGTGTGTGTGTGTGTGTGTGATTGTGTGTGTGTGCATGTGTGTATGTTTGTGTGGGTGTCCATGTATGCACATGTGTGATTGTGGGGTGTTCATACGTCAGTACTTCCCTTTGGAATCGTGCAGTGCATGGACATGGACTGACACACGAGACACCAGGAATACTTGTCTGACAGATAATCTTAGGACAGCTGATAGCATAATAAGGTCTGTAGCATGGAACATGCATTGGGAGGGAAACTAGACACCAGGTATACTGTTAAAATTACAATCAGCAGAGAGGTGAATGACTACCCACATATGCTGCACTACAGATGCATTGGGAAATTACTAGACAACACCAGGGAGTGCATCCATATATTACTGTTGTCCACATAATAAGTTGATTGAGCAGCAGATCTTGCATATACTGAGCAATAGTTACATATGACACTCCAGTACGTGACATTATTGAGTGAACGTAGTAGTCTCTAACATATGGGGGCCATGCTCACGATGTCTGGACATACCCAGGGTCAACACTGGATGACAGCAGTGAGGCCTTGTAAAACCTACTCCAATCAAATCAAAGAGGTAATGGAGTAACAGGTCATGTGTTGTGATCACTTGTCTAGGTATTTAGAAGAATGATATATTAATGAGTGGTATTAATGAGTGTATGTTACCAAGTGTGATGCAGGATGGGGAACTTACGTGAATAAACTTGGGACTGTCTGTAAACTCAGGGACAGGTAGGTATTATGGTGGAATTTTAGGGTGTGTGTGTGTGTGTGTGTGTGTGTGTGTGTGTGTGTGTGTGTGTGTGTGTGTATGTATGTGTATATGTATATGTGTGTACTGTTATGCAATGCCGCACAGGTCTTAAAGTGCATTTCTTGTTTTCCTCTTACAGGTGGCGAGATGGGTCAGGGTCCCTCCTGCATGCAATCTGATGTTGGTGTCCATACAGACACCAAAAATGATGATAGGACTGTTGAGGCACAGGTGGGGTTGTCAAAGGCTGGAACTGCGCCACCATTTGGCATCCCCATGTTATCCACCCCAACCCCGCACACAGTCACAGTGCCTACAGATACCCCATCACCAGTTGCCATAGCACAGGGACAGTTGGTGGTTGGTGGCAATGCACAGGAGAGTGTGGTATCTATGCATGCTGTGTCTGGACACAGCAGGCATAGCCGGATGTCTGGCAGGGCACCACATAGGCAGATGTACCAGGGTGCTCGTGGGAGTGCCGCTGGTCATCATGCCCCTGGCAGAAGTGCCACTACTGGTACCACCAGACGCATGTTTCAGACTTTCATGGGGGTGCAGGCATGTATGGAACTGTACACCAGACAGGGTCTAAGGCTGCAGAAGGCTGCTTTTTCATTTGTAAGTGACAACATACATGAACTTGCAGGTGCCCTCCGTGATTATACCGAGGTCATGTATAGATGGTTGGGTGAGATGGTGGGCCTCATCGACTGTGGATTGTCCATGCTAGAACATGTGGTGGGAGTGGGGTGACGGCCGCTTGGATGTAGGCCAGCAACACTAACATCTGGTGGTCGACGTGGATGTGCAAGGACACCAAGCCGCTCCTGTAGTGGCAGTACCAGCCCCAGCACTGCAGGGGGTGCTGTCCAGACTACAGCAGGCCATGTGCATGTGGCCCTGGCCAGTTCCAGGAGGGACCTGGTTCCAGCGGACATATGTCATCATCAGGAGAGAGTAGCACATTGAGGCCTGTACCTGGACTTGCCCATAGAACCCCTGGCAGGCACAGTCTGCGTGTTTGTCACTGGAGGTGGTGAACTGCACACCCTGCCAGGTATGGTCTGCAGCTGTCCAAGAAACACCTGTATAGGGTAGCCACATGGCAGAACTGTGTGCATGCATACCCAGACACTGTACAAACACACCTAGGACAACCCCATACCTACACATACCACATCACCACACCCATATCAGCAAATTATACCCCTCACTCACACACATGGTGTCAATCGTATGGCCACCATAGGTCTCTGGGAGACCAACAACACACCCTGTGCATATGATGATACCTGTGCCACATTCCTGTCATCCATAACATCAATGCAGTGACAGGCTAATAATGTTCTGATGCACACGGTGAGTGTACTACAGTGTACCAATGTACTGCTGTGTAACATGTTGTCAACAGTAATGTTTAATGCTTACAAGTGAGGTAGTGTATCTGTCCAGCCATGATGCATTATAGCTGTTAGTAACACTGATTGATTGTGGTCTCCATAACATTATCCATTTGTGTTGTAGGTGTACATGTGTCAGCAGGATGATGGTCTGCTTTCATATCTTACAAGGGGTATGGCACTGTGGTGACACCATGGCTGTGCCATATCCTGAGTACAGTTGAACACATGTCACAGGCCTGTATAACAGTTACTGCCACATGGACAGACGATCCCCTGGGACATGTATAATCAGCAACCTGAAGTAGATCCCTCCACATACACGCACACTCTTACTTGGCAACACTGGAACTTGACCCCTACCTACGTACATAGTGCTACTGATGTGTGTGGCTTTCATTGCACACACCACACAGCATTTAGGATGAGGTGGGTTCCAGGTTACATATTATATGCAGAACATCCCCAGACATGTACAGTATGGTAATGGGGGATGTAATGGTTGTATATGGACAATACATAGTATGTCATACCATCATATACATATTAATAGACACATAGGCAGACACACATCTGAGAGACCTGGGCCTATCAGTGCTAACTAACTTGTCAGTGTGTCTAATGTGTTACAGGTAGGCTGCACACAGCACATGCATAACTGGGCTGGATTGTGTTATCAGTTACCTGTATGGTTGATGGTGACAGTGGTCACCATACAGTGGTACATGGGACATGTCCTGGGGTTACCATGGTGTAATGACAGTGTACACATCACCCACACCCCACTGTGGATATTGTACACACTGGAGCCCATGATGACACTCTGACATACCCACCATCACACATTGACCAGGACTGCGATACAACCCATTGTCCATCCCAACAGTGGAACTACAGAGATATGCATCTAATGCACATGCCACAGGCATAGTAGGGTGATGCATTGTCATGCCTCTCCTATGGGCAGCAACATCACTATCCATAATAATGTGTGCAATGCATATTGTAATAAGAGTATATGGCCTCAGAATGCTGTATCCTACAGATATACACACATGCACACATACACACATCTAACTATGGCAATGGGTGTTGTGGTGGGTGTGAAAGCCCTCATGGTATTCCCAACTACAGGTGTACTAACACACAGACACTGATATCCTCAGTAATGCACATGTACACATTTGTCAGTACTGGGGTGCATTGCTGCAGGTGGTCAAAGGTGTGTACGTTGCTATTGTCCATGGAGAGATGGGAAGTGTAGGGGATGTGTGTACAGTGGTATCATGCCACCTGCCATGTGCCAGCAGGGAATCTATCTACAGGGTGAGAGTGACATGCATCAGCCAATCCTCTAGGTGCCTCCTGCAAATGGCCAGTGAGGTGATCCAGTTGACATGTATGCAACATGTATTACAAAACATGGTTAGTGTCTGTGTTGGAGACCTGTACCCAAGTTTTTTGTTACTTGTGTTATTTACGACTGTGGGTTTGTCTTTTGAGCCTTGCCTAAAAATGGCACTATGGGGGTGGCAAGAGCCTTGGCCAGTATTCAAAAGCCTAACGGTGACAGGTGCAAGCCATCTCTAGTGAAGCAGAGGGGCTTGTCGAGAATGTCATCCCAGGCAGACAGACACTGGATCCCCTTTCAATGACATCAGAAACTTAGCCAATTGTTGAAATCAAGAATGTTTTTCTTTATACCGTGGTATCATTCTTGGTGAGGGCAGGATGTTACTCAGGGTCAGGGTCATACCGGCCTGGGCTACATGATCAGAGAGCTCTTCCATGTCTCTTTTCATGTAGTCCAGGGAGGTACGGCTCAGGTAATTTATAGCAACATGGGCAATGACAGAGTCATATTTGTACTTGTTCTGGAGTGACCTGAGTGCTTATGTTATGTGGTGGATCCTGGCACCCAACAGGCAGCTAACAGTAACCTTCTCCTCATTCAGCCAAGTGACTATAGGGTCACCTATTACTAGTATGTTTTGTATGTTATTTTGCTTTAAGGGCTGTGATTGCATGGCACACAGGTTTTGTGAAGTATGTGTTTCATGGTTTGTGTTGGGGGGTGGAGGTTACTTGGTTGTTTTCTTTGGAGGTCTCTGTTGGTTTTGCAGATTTTTATTTAGAGCCTCCGAGTATATTTTCATGTATTTATGTGGTTTTTTTGCCGGTGCTGGTTTAATGGGTCTATGTGAGACTGGTGGTGTGATGCAAGTATTTCCCTTCTCCTCTTGACTGACTGATCCAGCCTTGGGTTGAGAGAGCTTAGCCTCCAGTTTGGCTGTATAATTGCATCTCTCGCATGTATTAGTGTTTGGTGGTAGGAGGAGAGGGTTGTCTGTGTACATGAGGCAGTTGTAACATTGCCTCAAAATGCCCAGATTCACTAGTTGGACTGGAGAGTACACCTGAAACTGCTATTTGGACATGCCTGGATAGCTACAGTGAACTGTTTTACTGGATGGCTGGTAAGGTCGAATAGAGAGATTTAACTTTCTGTACAGTACAGGAGGGTCTAGTGCTAGGGTTTATAAGTGCTTGCTATAAGTTTTGAGCAAGTGCAGGGCTGAGAAATGAATTGTTTGAGTGCTTAAGTTGAAAGTTTGTCTAGTTCCCAGGGAAAAATTGAAGAAGAGACTTTGTGGAGCCGGGAATAGTTTTACCCTAGCTAACCGGCACTGCCCGTCGTGCAAAACTGTGCAAATGCGGTATTTATAGCAGCAAAATGAAAGAGATAGAAATTAGCCCAAAATGGCCAAAAAACTACTAATTTCTAGACTGAAACCACTCCTCCAGGGACAGATAGGCTGCTTAAAGCTCCCCTCTCTCACAGGTGAACAGAGAAACTTCCTTCTATCCAAGTAAGGTATGGGCAAACACAGAGATTTGTAACACAGGCTTGAATTCAGCACTAACCTGAAAACTTGACTATACTAGCTTAGAAAGGTGGGAAACAAGTATATATATATATATATATATATATATATATATATATATATATATATATATATTTTTTGTTTGTTTGTTTTTTTTTCAGAAAATAAAGCCGATACAATCAAAAAAAAACATTTTAAATGCACAGAAAAGGATACTTATTGTTATGTATCGCAGATCAGAGTTGTAGTCAATGCCCCTAGTAATAAAGTAGGAAGAAACACAAATACAGTAAAAGCAGATGAATAAAGTGCAATTTATATATATATATATATATATATATATATATATATATATATATATATATATATATATATATATATATATATATATATATATGTAAAATAATAGAAAATGAACAAACTGGTTTAAACAAGTTTCCCAATTAACCAGAAAAAAAGCTCAAAACTGAGCCCTGTTCCAGCAGTCTTCAATCAGACAAGTTCTAACTGCACACTCCTGCTACTAGGGTGCAGGGGAACCTTCTCCAAAAAAGAGATGGCCTGGATCAGTGCTCAAGTTATACAAACAAATATAGATTCCGCAGGCCTGAATCTGGTCTATGCTACAGCAATAAGGTGCACCAATTTCAGAAAGAAACAGTTCACATAAGCAGGCACAATAAGCCTGTGACCAGAAATTCCAAGCTCAGAAGGACAGAATCCAGCCTCTCCTCTCACAAGAATGCAGACCACAACCTTCTTAATATAGAATAACTGGCCTGAAGCCCAAGTGCTTAAGCCAGAACTAATACACTTTTAGAATAGCAGACACTGGGCCTTCAATCAACAATTCCCAGCTTAGAAGGATGTAAGCTGCCTGTCCTGCCACAACAGTGTAGACTACAAACCTTCTTAATGTAAAACAACTGGTATGAAGACCAAGTGCTTAAACCAAAAGACTTAGAATAACAGTTACAATTTAATCAGGCTACTTTCAAGCAGTAATAAATGCAGCAGAATAAATAAAGCTGAGTACTTTTAAGAAAAGCAAAATAAAGTAGGAGGAAACACAAATAACTTAAAAGCACATGAATAAAGTGCAACTTTTTTTTTTAAGTGCAAGGAGAGAAGAAGGAAGAACCTAAGTGGGTTGGCCTTCTCAAATCTTTTCTCTGTATTAAGTTGAGTGAACACTAGGTGCAGAATATGATCTTACTGTAGTCTGTTAAGTGAGCAAATGAGATGGACCCAGGAGGAGTGCTCTAATACAGACTTACAGGAGTGGCGGGCAATTCCAGAGCCACCAACACAGAAACAGGGACGTTGGGTGGGGAACTAACTGCAGAGAGACACACAGCACACTCTTCAATGAAACACACATTTAGGAATTTTAAAACTGCAAGTTTGTACTTAATACAAGACTAACATACACTACTGCAAGTTTTACTTAACTTCAACATCTAATGCAGATGTTTGTAGCCAAGCAAGTCTCTCAGAAGTTGAGCATAAAATACATATGGGCAAAGGGTATGTGAAGGTGTCTGACATCAGAAGGCATGCTTCAGTAGGCCAATGGCAGGTGTAGGGAGTGTGAATGGTGTCAAAATCATTATACTCCACACACTCACACACACACACACACACACACACACACACACACACACACACACACACACACACACACGTTGCCAGTACTGACATGCATGGGTGCATTGCTTCACAGGTGTGCAGTGGTTGACTGTGCCAGAAGGCTGTACAAGGCTAGGTAAAGGGTATACCTTAACATCAAGCCACATGAAAATGGTCTGCAGTGCGGCTCAGGGGTGCATTGTCTAGATTGGCCCACACAAGTGGGTATTGTATTCATCATCCAGTCATCTGGGTTACTACTGTGGGTGGGCTAGTGCTGTGCAATGCTTGCCATGTATGTGTTCTATAGTCCATGACATGGACAGTGTCTCGGATGTGCACACATCCCACATGCATGTTCTGTGCCATGTGGAAGTGTACATGGGGTGTCTGGGGCATGTTGTGTACACAGATTGTTATCATCAGATGTGCCATTCCTGGCCTCATGTGATGGGAACTGGCAAAGAACACCAGGTTGACCTTTCACCTACATTTACAGCATGATACAGGTATTCCCTGGTGTCGGTGGCATCTGTCGATACAGGGCATGTGTTTAAGGCATGGTATGTCCTTTGTGGGTTACATTTGATGGCACTACAGTTGATGCAGATGTCCAGTGGGGAACATAGTGAAGGAGCACTGTATGCATTTAGGTATCTATTGTAGTGATGGGACAGGGTGCCATGCCCTCTGCAATCACACTGTAGTTACTGTCTCTGGGCAATATGCAGGAAACTACCAACAAAGTGGTTGTTGCCTAGTCGAGTGTGTTGTGTATGAGACATGTGTTGAGAATGTTCTCTGGGTAATACAAGGGTTGCCTGAATTGTTTTCCAGGCCTTGATGTCACATGTAGGGGTATGGATTGTCAACCGCAGCCTCTCTGCTGTTTGACATCTGTTATCCTTGTAAGGTGGACATTCTGACATCATATAATAGGCCCACCATATAAGACATTTGCAAAACCCCCTCCACAATGAGTCCAGTTGTTTACACACTCAAAGCCACCTCCACCCAGGATACGAATGAAAAACACAGACAAATACACACATGCACACACACGCGCACACACGCGCACACACATGCACACACATGCACACACACACACACACACACACACACACACACACACACGCAGAGTTACCATGTCTGGGATTGGAACTCCTACCTAATTAGTACACTACAGCATTACACAGTTATAGCACATGCCATGGAGATTACTGGGCTATTCTTTCCCCAAAGGAGAATTTCAGAGTGAATGACATCAGCAGGCTTGCCAAAGAAAGGCAATGGAGGTTGTAGTGACTGTGAATGGCCTCAAAAGCATTGCTCCCTACACACACACACACACACACACACACACACACACACACACACACACACACACAAACATCCACGCTTAGCATGTCTGGGAATAGTACTCCTACCTAACTAGTATATCACACTACAGCATTACACAATAACAGGATGCACCATGGAGATTACTGAGCTACTTTCTCCCTAAAGGTGTATTTCAAAGTGAATGACATCAGCAGGCTTGCCAAAGATAGGTGCTGGAGGTTGTAGTGACTGTAAATAGCCTCAAAAGCATTGCTCCCTACACAGGCAAACAAACACACACACACAAACATCGACACTTGCCATGTCTGGGAATAGAACTCCTACCTAACTAGTTAATCACACTACAGAATTACACAGTTATAGGATGCGCCACAGAGATTATTGGGCTTCTCCTTCCCCAAAGGTGTATTTCAAAGTGAATGACATCAGCTCGCATGCCAAGGCAGGCCAT
This sequence comes from Protopterus annectens, assembly GCF_019279795.1. Taxonomy (NCBI): domain Eukaryota; kingdom Metazoa; phylum Chordata; order Ceratodontiformes; family Protopteridae; genus Protopterus; species Protopterus annectens. The sequence continues at coordinate 1,756,215,226 of NC_056739.1, forward strand.
TTGAAATTGTTGTGAGTGTGACTGGCCTAAAAAGGCATTGATCCCTATACAGACAAACACAGTTGCTACATCTCAGATTAGAACTCCTACCTGACTAATACATCACACTACAGCATTATGCAGTTATAAGACATGCAGCGGAGATTACTGGGCTACTACGTCCCCAAAGGTGTATTTCAAGGTGAAGATATCAGCAGGCTTGCCATAGTAGGACAATGGGGAGTGTAGTGTGTGTGCATGGGCCATAACCCCTTCATCTAGAGGCAGACACACCACACTCAGGCACACACAGGTTTATATTCCACAGGTACATGTATACAACTGCTACATGACTACTGACTTCTACAGTCATGTTGCACAGTTAGCTCTAGCACCACAGTCACTATAGTGCTGAGAGATTCCAGAGGCAACTGTCTACGTGATTGACATTTGCTCATCATGTGGTTTTAGCCAATTGGATGTGTGCTGGGTGGGACAGGCCTCACGATGGAAGGCTCTTTGCTGCTGTCACTCTGTTCCACACATCTATGTATGTGTACTTTTGGCCTATGTATCTATGTGTGTTGTCCTTGGATATACGCGTGTATTCCTATCCAATGTGTGTGCAAAGCATGGCTGGTGCATACTGAGGAGTGTATGCACTAACATCTGTGACTGTCAGATATGTATGGTCCACTGTTGTTGCCAGACATGGGCTTCATTTCTTTAAGTGTGAGAGCATGCCCAGTATGACCTTTCAGTATTTTGTTGTCTGACGTGGCTTTCATTTCTCTAAGTGTGGGAGCATGCCCAGTATGACCTTCTGTATTGAATGTGTGAATGCATTCCAGGTTGATTGTACTCCATTGCAGACTTTTGTGTTCTACACCTACAGTTAGCTAACTGTTTCTGCAGAATATCTGTAGATCAGTTGACAATATGGGGTCAAAATGGGCAAAGGATAGTGGGTTACTGTAGGTAATTGTGTCTGTGCTGCTACTGCTACATGGTCCTGGAGTTAGCAGAGATATTCAGACATATGTACTGCTATACACTGTGATGTTTTATGCCATCACGTACTGTCAGGTAGACATATTTGCTTGCAGTGATGTCCTGGGGAGCAGAAGGTGAATGCTGCTGTGTCCATTATTGTGGTCAGCAGCCTAGATATTCTTGCACAATCATGCCATTCTGGAGGGGAAGCTGCAGACACTTGCTGCTGGGTCTGTGTAAATGGTTCAGCACCTTGGTACAATGGTGGCAGAGGATCCCATGCTTGTACACACATCAACGTGACAGTATGGCCATATCCTACTGTGGCCATACCTCACAGCTGCACAGATTCACACAGGTTACCCAGAGGCAGGGGTCATAATTCAGGACTTTACCCCTACACATTATGGTTTACAAGCAGGTTTGTAGCCACCCATTCTTGTATTTGCAGCCAGGGATAGTATGTGCACATGGCTGAGTTTTGGACTTCACACACACTCCATGCCTCCCAAGCTCCCATCCCCCCTCTATTATTCTGTCCTCTTCCATACATTATGCAAACATTATCTGATATGTTCCCTATAGTTATCACCTCATCACAGCAGTAATTTGGTGTTGGTCCACAGTTCATGCAGTAGGACATGGTGGACATGTTACTGTGCTTTGTCCACATGGCCTTACATTTGGGTTCTGTGGACTGTGTTATGTTGTTATTTGGGAGTCCATGACATAACATACATTGGCAGTATGGGTGAGACACAGGCTTTTGGCAGAGGCCATTTGGTAGTGATGCAGGCCAGCTGTAGCAAACCTTTGCATGCTGTCACTCCTACAGTCACAGACTGAGATACACTATATTCCCCTTGGATGACAGGGTAGGTGTGCAAGGTGTTCATGCCAATACTTTCTGTCAGTATTGATCCAGTGGTGTGGATGGTGGCAGGGTGCTGCTTACAGCTAGGGACATACCTGCATGGGACACCTGCTCTACATGCTGCATTCCTTTGCAATTGCCATACACAGGTGGGGGTCATATTGTACTCATTCCCCACAGCAGGGATAAGACCAGAGAAGTACCTGCGGGTGGTGTTGGGGTGAGCTGGGTGCATGTGTGCTATGGACACTACTTGCATCTGACTCACAGATATGCATGGGGCATTCCTCTTATGCTGGCTTGTGCAGGGACATCAGCTGTTTATCAATACATCATTCCTATGAACTTTGTGGTCTGCCAGTGTTTGGCTAGATGACATCGGTATTGCCTACTACAAGCCCAGATAATGTGCTGCAAACCTGTATGTACAGTTCCAAGGGTGTGTCCATTTGACAGTTACATATTATACACTGTCTGTCTGGCGTACTTCCCCCTGTGTACTGCTTGTATATCTGGGCTGACATTCATGCCATGTCCATCTTTCAGATGGCGACACATATTTCTTTCAAACATTTACTATGGCTTACTGCTGGAATGTGTTATACTGGGAAGCATTGTGTTTGGCACTGCAGTTGTGAGAACTTGGCCATGTCATCAGCAGTACTGGGCAATGGCCACCAGGACAAACCTCACCATGCATACATACTGACCACTCTCACACAATATACAACATACACCAACCTAACACATGCAGACTTGCATATTGTACACATGCTACAATCTATACTGCTACCTTGGCCAGCTCAGGTAATCTGTGCTCCACTGTTGTTATACCTACACATACATGTTACTACATTTCTACATAGGATTGGGGGGAGGCACACCTGACTGTTACATTTCTACATAGGATTGGGGGGGGGGGGCACACCTGACTGTTACTACATTTCTACATAGGATTGTGGTGGGGGGCACACCTGACTGTTACTATGTGTCTACATAGGATTGGGGGGGCACACTTGACTGTTACTACATTTCTACATAGGATTGGGGGGGCACACCTGACTGTTACTGCATTTCTACATAAGACTGGTGGTGCACACCTGACTGTTACTACAATTCTATATAGGATTGGGGGGGGGGGGACACCGGATTGTTACTGCATTTTTACATAGGACTGGAGGGGCACACCTGACACTTGTACACATTTGCTATGACTGTACTGGTATGTCCAGTACTCCATTTCATTCTGTATTCTAACCTATCATGCTGACTAGAGGCATATCAGTGTACTACAAGTCTTAGGTTTGAATGACCGACATTTCAGTTTCTGACTTCTTACCCTTCAGAACTAACATCCCACTGCCTGACCTGTTGTAGTCTATCTGTGTAGGCCTGGGGGTGTTACCCATAGCCATCAATCAGAGGTCTTAGCACAGCCTTTGTTTGTGTTTGTCTACACCTGTCCTGCTGGCTGAGACTGTTGTTGGGTATGTGACCCTCCCTGACTGGCATGTCTGTGTCATATGGCCACACATGTGGCCTAGCACATTTCCTGCAATGAGTTTTGTCAACTTGTCTAGTACTGGCTACTATGGTGACACCAGTATTTGTTACAGATCTCATGCTGCCACTGTAGGTGTCTACTATCTGTTGGCATCCCATTCAGCCACCCGATTCCCTTGCATGCTCACATCCATACCATAGATACAAGTAACAACACATACTACTCCATTCGGCAATTGGTATGAAGAGTGACTTACCTTGTGGCTGTGCTAGTATTGAGGATGGTGCTGGAGGGCTGACTATGTTGGATGCACATAGTACACTCCCTATACATGGTAAAGCACAGGTAGTGTCATGTTTGGCATCCCTTTTACTGTATGTGCGAGTCAGAGAGAGGTGTCATTCCCTGAGTCCCTACCGTGTCAGTGTATGTGCTATGTGTTGCCTCTTTGCCAAGGCCTGGGTATACTGGGCATGCCTCCCTCTGCCTACTGGGGCAGGCTCAAGTTGTTCCTCCTCTGAGTAACTCTGTGCCTGTGCAGGCCTTGGTAATGGTGTGGGGGGGGGGGCTGTATGGCCCTGCCCCATGCTGTTTTTCCTATTGTGTAGCATGGCACATACGATGACAATTTGGGTACATGTAGCTGGTGAGTGCTGCAAGGCTCCACCAGATGTGTCCAGGCATCAAAGCCGTGACTTCAGCATCCCAAACACACTCTCTGTTATGATTCTGGTCTGTGTGTGTGCCTCATTATAGAGTTCTTGTTCGGGTGTGTGTGCATTTCTGATGGGTGTCATCAGTCACGCCTCCAGTGCATAACCAGCATCCTCCACTAGGTGACTGTAAGGGATGTCCCCAGTGGTGAATTTCTGGTACAGCTGCATCAGATACCAGATGTGGGAGTCGTGATACCTTCCAGGGCAGCCAGCACACACATTCATTATAATGCACTGGGCATCACACACAACCTGGCAGTTGATGGAGGGGAAGCCCTTGCGGTTGATGTAGACCTTACCCTACTCACCGGGTGGTGCTTTGATGTGTATGTGTGTGCAGTCTGTAGCACGTACTACTTCAGGGTATTCTACTATTGGGTGGAAGAGATGCATATTGTTGGTCAACGCCTCACAGGTGTTGGGGAAATATACATGCTCACCGGCATGTTGTGCTGACATGGGATCCAGGAACTGGTGAAGTAACCTGGATGCTGATGCCTGTGAGATCCCCATGATATCCCCAGTTGGCCTTTGGAAGGTACCTGTGGCTAGTATTCCTAGGCCTACATATACCCTGGTATCCACTGGAATGGGCTCCCCTCTGTTAGTTCTGTGTGTCAGGTGTGGCCGGCACAGCTCAACAATTTGCTGTAGAAGGTCCCTGTCCACCCTATAGCTGTCCACTATCTCCAGCTCATGTAGCCTCTGGTAGGTTACCCTGGGTCTGTACACTCTTCTCCTTCTCCTCATTGTGGGTTGGTCGACAGCATTCTCATCCTCACCACCCACAGCCTCTTCCACATGTTGACGTATGATAGCTGCTGCAGCCCCTATCATTTTTTTTGCTTTTGTTTGTTAAAACTTCCCTACTTGTGTACACCAGTGGTGTAGAGCATGTGGGAAAAACCAGAGGGTAAGGTTTTTGCATAGTTTATAGTGGTGTGCTGGGCTGGGCTGATCTGCTGCCTGTGTAATTGGCTGATTCTGATACATTTCACCTGCCAGCTGTGCTAGTTCTCCTTGATTACCTTCCTACTGCTGTTTTCCCTTCCCATTGCCTTCCTGTTTAAGCCCAGGGGTGCGCTGTACAAACACAGTGCTCAGATGTGCACAGAGCTGCTATTTCCAGGTTTACTTTTTCTTTTTTTTCCTTTAAAACCCGGTGCGCAGTGCGCACACCCGTTTAGGCAATGTAAAGAGTGCTAGGCAGCCTCAGACACACCCCTTTGCTTTGCTCTGCTGAGCTAAGGGCAAACCCAAACCACTGGGCTCCAATAAGCTTACAGTATGCCTGAGACACCCCCCTATGATGTCAGCTAACTCTTAGGCTTGCACCATGGTATTCCTGCACTTACACAGTTGGGTGCTGGCTAGCATTGAGGGGAAATCTGGGATTCAGTATCATTCTGTCATTTGCATAGGATTGCCTGCTAATGCATAGTTATAGGTCCCACACTGAGCGTTCCCCTTAGTAACCACTATTCACTGACCATGTTGTGTTCTGCCTGCCATTGAGCATAATGGCAAAATATTGATTTTGGTTAAGATGCTTATTTCAGGGTTTTTTTTTTTTTCTGCTCGATCCCGTTTGCACGCTGCTGCCCCATGCTTAAATAGCTGAAATTGGCAAAAAAAATAGAAGTTATTTTTTTTATTATGGCAACTGTTTTCCATGCCAATGGCCATATACTTGGTCAATGACATGCTTTACACATACTATACACCCTTTCTTTGGAGCTGTCATGGCTCTGTTTTGTAGTTTGCAGAAATGTACTCGGTTACTAAATGAGTACATTTCTACACACTACACTAGTCCTGCACGGCCAGCTGACAGCTTCCTGGATTGCAAATTTACCTCATTTGCATGGTTTTTACCTGCAAATGGGGTAATTTGCATAAAGGGGCTGTGTCCATGCAGGAATATTGTAGGAGCGCTTGTGCACATCCCTGGAGCTTATTCCTGGATTGCACGGAGGGTTTATTGCTTCCAGCAGCTCCTGCACTATTCCTCACGCTGTGCAGAGCTTGCTGAATCTGGGGGAATATCTCAATTTGTACCTGAATAATGAAGAATGCCATTTATTTAAGTATGTTTGCTTATTTTTATTCTTGTTCTCAGGAATTCCATACTTGCCAAACCTCATAGCAGGGTACAAACCTCTAAAATTGTTAGGGTGGATATAATTCTTGTAACTTCTTTGAAAGGAAAGTAATAAATTAGATCAGTTGCCTGTCATACTATTTTTTTTACATTTTACTGACTTTGTAGATTTTACCAAAAGTACTGACTATGTAAGATACACTTTATCTGTGTAAAGCCAAGTTCTTAAACTTTGATTTCAAGCTTCTGTTACCCCCCCCCCCCCCAAACACACACATAGACAAAAAGAAGCAATATAGGATTGCATTCCCATTCAGGGCTGGTGTTAGCATTTTGGGGACCCCCAACAAGTGTCAAGCTGGAGGCTCCATGGACACTTCCAGTCTAATTATCACCCTGTCACTGCCAACCCTCCTCATATGCATCCTCCATTGTTTCTTCATGTTTTCCCTCTTCTAGAGCTCCCCACACCTTGCATATTACATTTTTCTTTCTTTTCTCTCATTTTGCCTCACTCCTCAACTTTTTCAAAAAGCCACAACTTTCTAGATGCTCTGAAGTGCATTTCAGAGTATTCTTTTATAACCTAATCAGACAATGATAGCTTGAACAAAAAAAAGTCTAAGGAAAGAAATTAATTGTCACTATTAGGCTTTACATTTCCTTGCTCCCTTTCAACATACAGTACTTCTTCAAGACAGCACAGTATTAACTATGTTGGAAATAATTGAGTTAAGCCATAGGATTATAGATGCTATGAGGTTCACCGTAGAGCATTTCCCAACATTTTGATCCTGTGATGGCCTGAACTAAAATCAGTTGTAAGAAACATATTTCAGGCTTATTTTTTCATTCAAAGAAGACAAGTTGTTCCCAAAGCGTAATGATCAAAGCTGATAAAATAATAAATCTCAACAAACTAACACAACAAATGTTTGAAAAGATATATAAATCCTATCTGGAATGTTGCCCCGGAAAAAAAACAGACATTTACTGTCTGTGCATACCTCCAGAGTTAGATTGGAATGAAAGCAGAGATTCAAATGGCCACAGTCAAGTATTTTAAGAGACTGCTGTCATATATATATACATTGCATGCCACCTCACTCATCACCTCTATCCCCAATGGCAGCCATCTGCATATATGCCCAATGTGCGATTGTGAGGAAAGTGAAACAATGATCAAGGCATTGTATTCCAACTTACTGCTGCCAGACAGCTCCTGTACAAGCAATACTAACCTTTATGCTCATCTCTGACAGCTGCCCAAAAAGTAAAAGAAAGAATGACCATATTGTCCACCATCTCAATACAAGCCATAATGGCCTCCTCTGCATACCTCTGAGATTTGATTGTGAGGAAAATTAAAGAAACAATGACCACACCATTCCCCTGTGCCCAGCAAAAGCCACAACAACCTTCTATACACAAATCTGAGCAGGGCTGGTTATAGTATGGGTATAGTTGAGGGCAGATGCCACCCTTAAGTCCATGTCAGAATCCATTTATACAGTCTCAGGTGGGGAAGCCATTTGGCCCCTAGAAGCTCCAAGGCTCTGTGATGTATTTTATGCCTTATTTTTGAAATATACTAAAGTAACTGCATTTTTATTTTACTGCTACCCAAAAGGGTAAAGTATGTGCCTGGCATTATTGTGTGTGTGCTCAGAGAAAAAAAAATCAATGATATTTTTAAACACACACACACACACACACACACACACACACACACACACACACACACACACACACACACACACACACACACACACACACACACACACACAAACACACACACACACACCGCACACTCACCTTCAGAGAAAATGGAGGAATTTCCAGTATACCTACTGCATGCTTGTGAGGGATACACACACACACACACACACACACACACACACACACACACACACACACACACACACACACACACACACACACACACACACAGTGGACATACAGACTCCACATGGGAAAAGCCACAGCCAGGAATTCAACCAGAGCAAAGTGGTGTGAAATAGCAATACTTCTCACTGTGCCACTGTGGCAATGAGCAGATGCCAAACCACCAAATATAGTTATCTATCATGTAAGGTCTATATTTGAAATGTTTAATGAAAGAAATTATGGCCAACTTTGTACCTTAAACACACTGCAACCACACATACATCCTCACGCACAAGCATAGTCACAGCGCTGATGATGTTTGTGATAATTAAAGAAATTTTGGTCAGCTTGTTATTTTACACTACAACCCCCACACACACACACACACACACACACACAAAAGCCACTCAAGCATAAGCCATAGTTATACTAGTTCTATACTGATTTTACCAGATAGCAACATATTGTGTGACACTAGTACTACCACACCAAATCAGTGACTGTTGTTTAGTGGTCATCAATCAACAGTAGGGGTAAGTCACTTTTATCCTCCATATTGAGGAGTAATGCATAACTGTTACTGATTTCACAAAATGTCCCTGATTTCTCTTATGTTTTTGCTGAGTCTCTCATAAAAAATTTGATTGACTGGTAAATCATTCAAGATTACAGACAGTAATTCCAAATCTTAGAGTTTCATACTTATTCTTCAAAAACTTGCATATTCATGCAAAATATGTTATTCTATTACATTTTAAGTGGATTAGGGTAATATATAAAAATTATTCCTGATTTTGAGCCTTTATTTTCTCATTAGTTTGGGTTTGCCCAGAATTTGAGTAAAGAAGTTAGCAGTTATAGTATGTGGTGGTATTTATAAAACTTGAAAGAAAAAAAAACATCCCCGAAGATCAGGAGTTTCTACTCTAATAAAAATCCCAGGTAGCAATGAGATTGGTCCTCTGAGCTGCTGATCACTAATGCTTACTTCACCCATGTTCATTCACTGATTACCACCTTCATCCTATTAAGGTAATATCACAACCTTGCTTAGAATAAAGCGCGTAATCAGAAGATGAATTATCTTTTTATCTCATTTCCCCAACCACCAACAGTTTTTACAGGTTTCCCACATAGTAAAGGATGATTGCTGCCCCCCCCCCCACCCCCGGCAGCAAGAAGTATCAATGGTGCCTAATGCTGGATATGATATTAATTTTAATGCACAGAATTTCCACCAGCGGGACTTAACTAAGTCAAAGATGCTATGTCAGTGGTAAAACATTTAATGACATTATGAAGCCTGCTACCAGAAAAAAACACTGTCATGACTACAGTCAGATACCTTTGAATTTTAAAAGAAGTGGTTCTAATTCTTAGGATTCTTCATCCAAAGAGTTATTGTTACCCATCTGTTTAATAAGTACATACAACTCCTGTACTTGCTTTTGTTAGTTTGACAAACATGCAAAGGTATATTGAAATAAAATAACTAGTTGTGGTTGGGCGCTCCCAGGACCGGGGGGCTCCAGCAACTGCAGGGTTCGTTGGTACCTAAAAACAGCTATGTTCCTGTTATCTCATCTTAATAATGCTAGCAAGTATCTGAAACTGTTTAATATGTATGTTGCAATCTGTGTGGTATATTAATGTTTTTATAGAGCTATATTCTGCCAAAAATGTTAACCTTAAATTAGTGGCATACCTCAGAGCTTCATATATCACCATCTGCTGTGCATTAATCCACATTTTTAGCATTCTATCCCTACTTTCTAGTAAATTTCTTCTCATCATTTCCTTAACCATAATCTACTGTTTATTCTATTTGTCCACCAAAAGTCAGGACTTACAATCCTCCTGCCTCACCTTTCTCAAACAGAACTATTAAACTGGACATCTGTTCAGTCATCTGGAGCTTCTACTTTAATTCCTGAAGTATACTTTTGACTATGTTGAGGTTTGGAATAATGATTAAGGTGTTTACCTTACAGACACAATGTACAGTACTTATGTATACTTTTCAGGCTTCTGTAATATAAATGCTCTCCCTGAACTAAATATTATTTCTGCTAACACACCTGACATGACATAAAAGAGGGGTCAGTATCTAACTCTTGATGTTCTAATAACCATTCTGCCACATGTCCTCAAGCTTCAGATGGACAAGGATTAATAATCGTATTAGTTATCAAGTTCCACTGTGGGCATACATTCAATGCATTCTCATTCCAAGCTAAAATTACTAATACAGCATGATGCAGCCTATGATAAGACTTTAGTCTTGCTTTGGTCAACCAATAGGTGAATCAAGGCTTTACCTTTAGGTGGCCCTGTACCATTCATCCTAGTTCCCTCCATTTAGTCACATGCTTTTCAGCATACCAAAGACAGAAAAGCCTCAAGTGAGATGTCCAAAAATATGTCTTAGTATCTAGTGCTACAAGCCATTCCCAGTTTGCTTCGGCAATAACGATTTTACTGAAAAAAAAAACTCTGGCCTATCCTTCTGATTTAAAAAAGTAATTATTGTTCTTTAACTCATGGAAAAAAATACTGGCAATGAATGGAAGCCCTTAAAAAATATATAATGCCAATGGGAGAAAACACATTTTCACTGCAGCTACCTTTCTGATATAAAGCCAAAAATTGAGTCTTCCATTTTCTTACATTTCACTAACTAGCTGTTTTAATTTCTACAGTAAATGATTATATGAAATTGCTAAACAGTTGATCAGTAAAGAAACTATATAAAATGTAATGCTTAATGGATTAATAGGTCTATAGTGAATGGAAGGTGAATGAAAGTTAACTTTCAACCCTGGCGAGGGAGCAAAGTTGGCAATTACTGCTGTGTCTTATAGACATTTACTGCATTGGTTCTGACCAGAGTCTTCTAATAATGTTAATAGTTCTAGGAGAGCCTATTCAGAATGACTCAAATGAATTGAAAGCTCATCTTTCTTTCTCTCTCTCTCTCTTTATATATAGAAATCTGTGTGTGAATATAAATATATATATATATATATGTATATATATATATATATATATATATATATATATATATATATAGGGAGAGAGAGAGAAAGAGAAAGTCTCATCTCCTTACTGGCCAAAACTATTTCCCAGGTTCAGAGTGTAAAAAAGAGTTATAAGAAGAACATCTAAGTAAAGAGGAAATAAAAAAGGTTGAGAGCAGGCATCCTTGCCTTGTACCCTTATGTAACTTGAAATATGTAGAAAAAATCAGAAATATCTAGAAAAAAGGGTTGGGAGGGTGGCCTAATGGTAAAGGTGTTTGCCTTACAAACACAAAGTGCTGGGTTTGAGTCCCATAAGGGATAATTGGCTAAGCTTAAAATAGCTCGCAAGGGCAGTTAGCTTAGTACTAATCTATGAACCTAAAAGTCAGTGTTCCAGTTCCTGAACTTCCTTTAAGGAAGACGAAAACAATTTATCACATCCAAACTATCATAATTTTGCATAATATTCCTCTAATAAATGAACATAGGGTAATAAATAAAACAGGGTTTCATTTAATTAAGTACAGAAAAGTTTTTGCCTGTTTTGTAGCATTCCCCAAAACATCAATGTTCCAAGAGACAATCTTCATGTAATATTGAAGAAAGAAAAAAGTAATTTGGGTACCAAGTACCGTGGTCCCATATGAGTAGCAATTTAATGGTTAATCTCCTCTCCAATCCCTATCAGGTGCTCCATCTAGTCTGGGGACCAGGGGAGCAACAGCATCATTAAAACGTACCTTTGTTCTGTGTTCTGCAATAACACTTTGAGGCTACAACTTAGAAACACAAAAAAAGTCAACAGAATCATAAAGAAAACATATCTGTTTGCATCATTTCACCCACATTGGTCACTCCAAAAGCTGGTAGTACAGTGCCACAGCCTATTAACAATACATCTTGTAACTCTTCATACCAAAGTACATTCATGGTGGCAACCACACTAATAATCATTAATAAAAAACATACTTATTTGAACATTTTCATCCTTAATGATAAAGTTTTGTGTCATTAAAAAAGAAAATGCTCAAATAACTACACTTCTTTATCAAGGTTTCTTAGTGTGGTTATTGCTGTAGATATTATTTGGTGTGAAGAGTTATCAGTTTGTGCTTTTTCATCAAACACCTGACAAGTGGCTTGTTTTTCTGTTAAAAATATAATTTGAACATAACAACCTTATGTACAAATAGAAATGTGGAATCAAACAGAATTATGTACTAAATGTACTAAATTACAGCCCATCTTTCAAAGTCTGTGTAATAACCAATGGGTGTCAAATACTACACTTCATTTAATGTGTGAACTACAGAATGGAAGAAGCTTCTAAAATATCTCACCAGTTACTTGTTTTGCCCCCACAATCTAAAAGGTACGAGTTAAACATGACTGTTTAAAAAGTGTAATACTCCCCTGCAATGTCACATAAGTATCCAATACACTCTTCTTCCAAAATAAAACTTGAAGTTTCAGTTTTAATATCACTTCTATGCATTTCAGAAGACCTCACCTAAGTAGATGACTATTAGCTTAAAAGGGCATCGCCATTAATGATGTACTGTGAGAGAAGAGTGTTCAGTACTAACATAGATACAACATAGTCATTAAACATAAACAGTGCAGTACTGATGTACAGCTACTTGCTCAGCTCAATCCAATTAGTTGTTAGTATATCACACAAAAATCACAAGACTACTTCAGTTAAACTCTTGCACTCTGTACATGTTGCACAAACCCCCACAATGGTACTCTTTTTTTTTACCATATTGTTTTCTGAGCTATTTTTATGCATTAGAGTAACTCTAGGTGCTTCTTAAAAATTTTATTTTTTTCCACATAGTAACTGACATGGTACCTGTTGCTCGCCAGGACAGAATGAAACAGGCGAACAGTGTGGGTTCTTGTTCAAGCAGCTTTATTATATAAAAAACACATCATAAATGAGGTTAAGTAACTTTAACTATAAACAGACTAGCTATCATGCACATAGATATTAACACTCTGGCTGCACCTTCAAAATGGCACTGAAGCTAACAAGTACTCGGTATTTATATGCACACACAGATCTTGGAAATGCTTCTTAAAGGTACAATACACCTGTTATTCTACATCCTCCCTCTTTGAGAAAATGAGTTAGACATTGTCACTGATATTAATAAATATGCAATGTACACAGAAATAATTTTTATCATGCAATTATACAAACCTAGATACATATATACAACTATGTCGAAGTTGCTGCGTATTTCATACTAGGCTTTGAAATGCGACCATATCATATGACATAAAATTTGGGATCTGGTTTCACCACTGGGATTGTCTCTACTGACTGCTCGATCTTAGGAACACAAGAATCATCTGCCAAAACAGTATCAGGAGTTAACACATGTTCTGGAATAGGAATGCCATCTGGATTGCTATGAGAGTTCGTCTTTATCACAGATACAATGCAATATTAGTTCTGCTACAGGAAGATGTCTGCAATTTCTCCTGTACTCTACACCTTGGGATTTAACAAAATAGGATCTCAGCTCTGCACAAATACTCATTGCTTGTCCAATCTGGTTGAAAACTTTCACTGTTTGTATCCTCACTGTCTCTACTTTTTTAAATGGATGAAGAAATCTGCTCGATTTGTCATAACTGGACTTTTGGAAAGAATGCTTTCTAGATAACTGGGCTTTGATTGCTTTGTTATTTTTAGCTTTAGGCTTCAGTAAACTAGAACTTATAGGCAATATTGTTCTGGTTTGCCTAGACAGAAGTCTCTGAGCAGGTGAGCCAAGTATTTCATCATGGGGTGTGTTTCTGAGATTGAGTAAATTCAGAAAAACATTGGCATTATCATGCTTTGACTTCTCAAGTAATTACTTTGCACTCTGCACTGCACGTTCAGCAAGTCCATTTGATTGCGGATACTCTGGCCTACTAGTAACATGTGCAAAGTCCCACTCTCTTGCAAATTTCTGAAACAAAAATTGAGTACCATTGTCAGAGATTAATTTTTGTGGACTGCCATGGACTGAGAAATGGCATTTCAACTTAATAATAACTGTAGTAGAAGTTAGATTAGGTAGTAGATCGATCTCAAACCAATTTGAATAAGAGTCTACCAGTACTTAAGTAATGTTGATTGTTCCACTCGAATATGTCAGGAGCTACAACTGACCAAGGTGGATCAGGGACTTGACTTAGCTGAAAACGTTCTTTAAGCAGTTTTTTTTGCAAATGCAGTTTAGCACTATTACACAATGAACAGGAAGAAAATACTTTATCAATGTCTTTCGCTAGAGAAGTCCAAAATACTAGTCCTCTCACCCTTCTCTTAGTAGATATGGAACCCAGGTGACTACGATGCAATATCTGGATATATTCTTGCTGTAAGGAAGCAGGAATAACACTTTTAGGATCTTTGAAAATAATGCCATCGTCCATCAACAACTCATCTCTGTAAGGAAAGTAAGGTTGCACTTCAGGTGGTACACCAGATTGCTTTGATGTCCATTCAATACTGATATAGTGATTGAGCTTTTGCAAAACTGGATCAGTTATTGTATGATCTCATAGCTCATCAAGTTTTTCAGTAGAAAAACCCTGCACTCCCATGACATCAAAGTCAAAATTCTCTGTGTCAAACTGTTCTGTGGTATTTCTGGATGATCTGGATAAGATATCAGCCAGATAAAGAAGCTTGCCTTTCATATAGACCATTCTAAAGTCGTTCTTTTGCAATGTAAGCATCATTCTTTGTAATCTTGCTGGAGCTGAATTCATAGGCTTCTTTAAAATAGTAACGAAAGGTTGGTGATCACTTTTGATCTGGATATCTCGACCATAGATATAATCATGAAATTGGAACATGCAAATACTATTGCCAAAAGTTCTTTTTCAATTTGAGCATATTGCATCTCAGTCTGGGTAACAGTTCTAGATGCATAGGCTACTGGCCTGCCTTCTTGAAGAATAACTGCACCTAAACCAACCTTTGAAGCATTGCAGGAAGGAGTTACTGGTTTGTTGACATCATAGTATCTTAATGTTGGTGGGGTATAAATTTTCTGCTTGAGAGTTTCAAATGCTTTCTGGTGCTGCTCTAGGCATGACCATGTCACACTCTTACTTGTGAGCTCTCTCAAAGGAGCTTTCTACTCGCTAAAGTCTGGTATACATTTGCCTAAATAGTTGAGCATACCAAGAAAACATTGTAGAGCTTGCACATTATCTGGTGCTGGCATTTCAAGAATGGTTGCCTGCTTGAATGGGTCTGGTCTCAAAGCAATACTTGTAAATAAGTGACCTACATATGTAACTGCTGGTAGTATGAATTTGCATTTCAGAGGATTGAGCTTCACGTGCTCTATCTAGAACAGGGATCTGCAATCTATGGCTCTTCCACCCCTCTTCAGTGGCTCCCTGTAGCTTTGAAAAATAATGGCCACTCTACTGCACAGCACACACAAACACACACACACACACACACACACACACACACACACACACACACACACACACACACACACACACACACACACACACACAGACAGAGTGATCGACTGTTGGACATTAGATATTGCTCTTATAAACTTATAAACTTCCTAGAATAACACGATTTCTTTTGCCATGCATTCCACACACACTGACAGCAATGGAGTGATTCCATGGCAGCAGCAGCATCTCTTGAAAAGTTTCCATACCTCTCGTACCTCTCGAAGTCTTACCAGAAGAAATCTGGACAGAGCCACAAATAAAAGAGAACAAAGGACCAAAAAGAGGGACAGACTTTAAATATTGCTTTTATAAACTTAGAAAACTGCTAGAATAACATGGTTTCAGTTAACATGCATTTTCCATATACATACACACACAGTTACCTCTCAACTGTGCAGATTTTCACAAAATGTCCTGACTTCTGCCTCATATTTTTGGTCTGTTTGTCATTAAATTATGTTTTTCTGGCAAATCATTGTGGTCTGAAGAAAAAAAAATACAAACATTTGAGTTTCAGTCTTCATACTCCAGAAAATTCAAGCTAATGCAAAATCCGTTATTCATTCAACTTTCTAAGTTTGTAAAGGTGATATTTAAAAAGTGTCCCTATTTTTGGGCCTTTGCGCCCCATTATTTATGGCTTTATCCAGATTTCTTGTTCTAAGAGGTCGAGAGATATCACACACACACACACACACACACACACACACACACACACACACACACACGCACACACATACACAGACACATGCATTCTGAGAGTGATCGAGCAATCCCAACAAAGGAACAAAAATAGGGACGTATTTTAAATATTGTTCTTATAAACTTAGTTATTTTATATTTAGTATAATAACTATATATAAAACTGTATATGCTGTGTCATCTTCATTTTAGGGGTCAAATAGGTTTTGTGGATCCTGATGAATTTTATTTGGTGGAAGAGGGGTCAAAAATGTCTCTTTTGATAGTGAAGGTTGCAGACCCCTGGTTTAAAACTTTCTTGAGATTGCTGTCATGCTCTCCCTCACCATTGCCTCTGACCAATATGTCATCTACTATTATGGCACAGGGAAAACCTGAAAAATTTGTTCCATTGCACGCTGAAAAACTTCATTTGCAGAATTTATTCCAAATGGCATCTTGAGGAATCTATATTTTCCAAATGGGGTACTGAATGTAGTCAGTAGTGAAGATTTGTGATCAAGCATCACTTGCCAAAATTAATTCTTTGCATCTAAGACAGAAAAAAGCAGTGGCATTTGGTATCAGTGCTGTAATATCTTTGACTATATGCACAGAATGATGTGGTCTCTTCAATGCTTTGTTCAAATGTCTTGGGTCAATGCATATTCTGATTTCATCTGAGAGTTTTTTATGCACTGCTACCATGGAGGCCACCCATTTGGTAGGTTTTTGTAACTAGACAAATTAAACCTTGTTGCACCATTTTGTCCAACTGAGCTTTACCTTTATGCTGCATGGCTATCAGAACTCTTCTCACTTGTCTGACCACTAGACTGATCTCTGGGTCTAATTTCATAGAATACACAACTTTTCATCAAAAACATCAGCATACTCTGAAAAAATTGTGTTTGTGAAGCTGGAATTGGGATGTGTGCTGATCTGATGAGCTTCTTACGTAAAAGAAAACAAATTCATTTTCAAACTGTCTCTGAGACCCAGTAATTACTGCACAGGTCTTCGAACCACGTGGAATAATAGGCTATAACGGTTCTTAGCCACATAACATGAAAGCACTACTGAGCCTTCACTTTGAATTTCTTCACATCCATAAACAACAAGTTTTGCACAACTAGTCACATTTAGTTGTTCACCAGCTCTGACTTTTGCAAAAGCATCTGCAGACATGATATTACACTTTGAACCAGTGTCTACTTTAAGCTCGGTGGCATTACCATCGATCCAGACAGTACAAAACACTTCATTTCTTGCCAATAAATCTACTGTATCGACCTTTTCATCAGTTACTGACACACTATCTACATAGAAAGCAGACTGTTGCAGATCTCTTTGATAAACTTGATTTTTAGAGTGACCCTTCTTTGTAACTGTGTGAGGCTTAATTGATTTACAAAATCTTTGAAAATGTTTCCATTTCTTACACCTGTGACATTGCTGGCCAAATGCTATGCACTTTTCTCTTCTGGGCTACTGGTTGGCACCACAGTTGCGACAGTTACCAATGAAGCTTGATTTGGGTTTTGCTGATTCACTTTTATGCTGTACTGAGTAACGTCTGTTTTGCACTGAGTACCTTTGGTTCTGTACTGAGTGTGCTCCTTTAACTGAACTGCTCTTGGAATGTGGGAGAAGACTATGGGTTTTACTTGGAAGTCCCACAGGGGCTGCTACTGCCATGTGCTTAGGCCTGCTTTTTGCCAGTCACATGTTGTATGCTGTCTATATTAGCTCAGGAGCCTACAAAAATCATGCTCTTATCACTAGCAAGCATATTTGTGTGTCTTCCTGTAACTTCATGGATCTGACAAACCTCAATGGCTTTGCTCAGCATTAAATCACTGTCATGAAGCAAAATCTTTCTCACAGCACCATTATTAATACCTCACATGAGTCTGTCCTTTATCATCTCATCTTTTAAATCACCAAACCTGCATGTTTTAGCTTTATTTCTCAAGGTCAGTAATATAAGCTGCAAAAGTTTCCCCTTGCTTTTGATCTCTCATGTAAAACAAATGTCTCTCTAGTGTAACATTAGTTTGCGGGTTATACATCTCTCTAAATTTGCACTTTAAACACTTGGGGTCTTCCCTTGATTCACCCTGCATAACATGATGAGTTTCTCCTTCATTTTCATACATTGCTGGTGCATAGACAAATGAATGCTGCCTTTCAATGGCTTCTGACCTTGCTAGGTTTAGCAAAATGAATGCCTTGATATGTGCATATTTATCAGAATAAGCTGCTTGTATAAATATTAAGAAATACAGCGACACACTCAGTGACACTTACTGGGTCCAATAATGGCAGACAGTTCACCAGACAGTTCATCAGTTAACACACTGAAGTCTTCTGGATAAAAATGAAGTAGATTATTCCAGTACAAACACCAAAATCACAGGTTCCAAAACACAGATTAAACAATTTCATTCCTTACAAGGGAATATCTTCAGAATAACTACTGTTTGACTGCTCTACAATTTTATACTCTCTAATAGTTTAATTGACAAAGTCATTCAATAATCTCGTCACTCACATTTAAAGGCATAGTCTATAAAACTGCATACACACACTGCTTTCTGAAATATTTACAGATAAAAATCTGTATACTTAGATATAAAATAAAATTGAATTAACCATTTCACAGTAACAAAGCCCTCCTTTTGAGAGCAGGAACTAGTGAAATGTATTCATTTAAACATGATGGAGTACCGGCATCTAAATTCAGCTGCAACAGCAACTCTTTATACTGAAGAGAAGTCTCCCATTCCCTGCCCCTTTCTGGAAGGCATACTTTTTCCAAAACCCAAAACTAGAATTTGGCTTGCTTGTAAGTTAAAGGGTGCTTGTATAAAGTGTTTGTTTCATTTTGCTTATTAATCTCATAGGAAAGTTCATATATCTGTTGTTTCAACTTTCGCTCTTTTCCCAATGTTGTATGATGGACATTGTATGCAATAAGCTATGTATACTACTCCTGTTGTATTACACTTGTAGTATCCATTCCCTATAAATGTTTTTAAATTGTCTCCTATGGATAAAGCTACCTTAGTTTCTATATATGCACACTGGGCACAAGTCCCACTTTCATAAGTAGTATGTTTGTTTTTCCCTGGTTTTTGATCTATCACCCTTTCAAAAATATTTTTTAAATTTAACAACTCTCAAACCTTTGGGTATTTGCTTTTTTTTCTAAGCTGTTTTTCAAAAACCAATTGTCAACTGCCAAAGCTTTATATTTAATAAGTTTGTCCTTAAGCTATTATAACATACTTTGGTATGTCATATGTCCGTTACTATTACTGTTCTCTTCACGATTTTCACCATTGTGTTTTAGCCAGTCATTTAAATTCCAGGTAGTTTGGTTTAGTAAAGTCTCACTACGACTGTTGTTGTTGGACTCTAGCCATATATGTTGACACTAAACTCAACCCTTTTATGGATTATATCAGAACATATTAATAGATTCCTGTTTTTTTTTTAAAAAGATGGGGGAAATAGAATACAGTGACAACCATGTATTTATAACAGTGGATATTAAAGACATGTTTAGTGTGAATCCCCACAATATTGATATGCATTGGTTTGAAGAGATTTCAGTAGATTTTTATTTTTTATCCCACCAAGAATTCAGAATAATTATAGAAAATATGGAAACACTACTAAAAAACAATTACATTTTTTTTCCAGGGAGAATACTATAGGCAAATTGACGGGGTAGCTATGGGGGCATCCTGTGCCCTTGCATATGCCAATATTGTTCTCCTGTACTGGGAAACAAATTTTGTTTTTAACACAGCTATGTATTCAGACATTAGATCTTATTTTCATTTTCTGGATGATATTTTTATCGTTTGGAAGGGACCTGTGCAGAATATAGTAAATTTTATTACCTATATTAACAATACCACTAATTTACTTTCCTTTACCCACAACGTGGATATAGAGGAGATCCACTTCTTGGATTAAAAATTAGAAAGGATAGATATATGAACAAGTATATATCCACATTGTATCATAAAGAAAACTTTTCCAGCTCATATCTACATTTCCAGAGTGGGCATCTGCTTATGCAAAAAAAGAACATAATAAAGGGGCAGATGGTAAGAGGCGCACGCATGACCACTTACATGGAGGACTTAATTAAAGAGTTGAATTATATTGGACAACTATTCGTAGTCAGGGGATACCCACTACATTTAATAAAAGTAACCAAGGAGGAAATTTTGACTAAATGGGGTAAGAAATACGTACCCCTTTTGGGACACAATAATGTGCTGCAAGCTATTCCACAATACAATCTACAAATGGAACACATGGGTAATAAGGGGGAATTTTTTATGGCTATAGAGTACCATTCAAGCACTAAGAAAGTCAAAGAAATTATTATAAAATATTGGGAATTTTTCCCAGAATGCCCAATAGTCTGGATGTGTTTGCTAAGACCTTAAAATGCAGACATAAAAGGGGCCCATATTTAAAATAATATCTATGAAAGGGTGATAGATCAAAAACCATGGGAAAAGAAACATGGAACTTACAAATGTGGAGCTTGTGCCCAGTGTGCATATATAGAAAATAAGGAAGATTTATTCATTGGAGACAATTTAAGAATATTGGAAGGGGAATGGATACTACAACTGTAATACAACAGTAGTAGTATACATAGCTTATTGCATACAATGTCCATCATACTACACTTGGAAGACAGAGAGAAAGTTGAAACAACAGATATATGAACATTCCAACGAGATTAATAAGCAAAAAAAAAAAACAAATGCTTTATATAAACGCACTTTAACTTGTAAGCAAGCCAAATTCAAGTTTTGGGTGTTGGAAAAAGTATGCCTTCCAGAAAGGGGCAGGACTGGGAGACTTCTCTTGAGTATAAAGAATTGATGTGGCAGCTGAATTTAGATGCTGGTACTCCATCAGATTTAAATGAATGCATTTCACTAGTTCCTGTTCTCAAAAGAAGGGCTTTGTTACTGTCACATGGTTAATTCAATGCAATTTTATTTTATTTTATATCTATGTATAGTTTTTTATCTGTAAATATTTCAGAAAGCAGCAGTGTGTGTATTTTACACTTGGTGCAGTTTTTTAGACTATGCCTTTAAATGTGAGTGAAGTGATTATTGAATAACTTTGTCAATTAAACTATTAGAGAGTATAAACGTGTAGAGCAGTCAAACAGTAGTTATTCTGAAGTTCCCTTGTGAGGAATATAAATGCTTAATCTGTGTTTTGGAACCTGTGATTTTGGTGTTTGTACTGGAATAAACTACTTCATTTTTATCCAGAAGACTTCAATGTATTAACTGGTGATCTCTCTGCCTTTATTGGATCCAGCGAGTGTCACTGAGTGGGTTGCTGTGTTTCTTACTGCTTTTTTGATGCTCAGTTTTCTCTCTCTTTTCGTTGCTTGTGTGAAGATAGTCAAAGGCTGCCAGCCTAGCCAGATAAAATTTTGTAGATAATTCTGTCATTTGTAAATATTAATATAAGCCCCAGGTTTGTTCTCTTAAATAGGGAAAAATGTTGGTAAATGTTAAACGTCAAAAATGTAACAACAGTGCACTCTGCTGTAAGAAAGCTAAGTCAAGCATATAATGATTGTCTTTGATCTTTAAAGTCGGCACCGATATGTCTGGATGAAGGAATTCTGCCTATTGTTTTGAGGCCAGAGTTAATGGCTAGAATTTGCATGTATAAATGCCCTTTATTGCTCTGGTTTCTGACCAGGTGTAAAGAAGGTAAATGTAGTTTCTGTTAGCCTGGAAAGACCAGAGAAGTGTAAAGAATTATGTCATGTGATGCAGCTCTGTGTTAGCAATTTAAATAGGGAGAATCAGAGAGCTCTGAGCATTTGTCTTGAGAACATTTAACTCACCACTCTGCCTGTTTTATATGTAAGTTATTTAGAACTGTGTTTTCTCTTAGACATAGCTAGGAATTAGGAAGATTAGACTAAGTGTTTTTCTGTGTTGATGTTAGAACTTTTCTGTGGTATTATTTTAAGTATTCCTCTGCGATCTCTGAACTCTTGACTAGCACAGTGTAGTAAGTAGTATTGCCTTGTGTTATTATTTATCATTAAATATTTTAAACCTTTCAACTGTGGCTGTTTTGTGTAGAGATAATTTAAGCTCTAAGAGTACATTGCATGTATATAGTGATACTGTACCAAGTCACTCCAAATAAGGCTTGACTGCTAGGTCACACATACCATTTGGACAATAATATTGCACAGTAATAACTGGACACCATTTTAAGGGCCTTTGAGTAGCTGATACATATTAGTGGGTGGTGGCATCTAGCACTACCTTTTAGACTGGGCAGAAAAGGGGCACAGCTGGAGAACCTGTGCCAGCCTTCCCCAGGAGTGTCTGTGTGGTTGTATAAATTCTTATCTCAAAATGTGTGCGTGTGAGCTACTTGGGCAGGGACATGAAGCACTCATTGGACAGAGAGGGTACTGGAGGTTTTAGCTTGCCCAGTAGGCTGAGATCTGGACCCTATAGCTGTGCCAGTAGGGAGTCCTGTTGGGGACTTGGAGAGAAAGGGAGAAACCAGTCCCAGACTGACTGTGATCTCTGTGTGCTCTTAAGGGAAACTGTGCTTTACTATGTGTGTATTTATTATCCTTTCCCTATATGGATTCCCCCTCACTGGTGTTAGTGTTGAGGATTGTGACTCCTTGATTGCAGGGCCAGGGCATGGGCATCACATATTAATTGTTTGGCAGTGGTGGGATATCCACACCACATTTTAATTTGTTGGCAAATACTAATTGGCTTGTAGTGGTGTGGGTAGAGTGAATTCCTTTAGCTTGTGTACAGTGATCACTGAAGGTATTTTTGTACTCTAAATCAGTCACACAGTGAATACTCAGAGTTCAAATCACAATTGTTTTATTTCTTTTGTTAGCTTAGTTAGGGAGAGTAGGCAGCATGTCAGCAGAGGATTATGGAAAGCTGACAAGGAGCCAGCTGGCTGAGATGTGCCAGGCTAGGGAACTAGTGCATGGAAACCTGACTAAGGCAGACATGATTGCAGCTTTGGTCACAGCTGCATCAGGAAACAGCAACCAGGAGGATGATCAGACTGGCAGTGTAGATGTACCACACTCAGATAATGGACAGCTCAACCTTTCTGCAGAGGACTTAAAAATACATCTGGAGCTAAAGGGACTTGAGTTGGAGGCCAGGCATTTGGAAATAGAAGCAGCTGAGAGGCTGAAATGTCTGCAGGCTGAGGAGAATGAGAAACTGCTATGCCTGGATGCTGAGGAAAAGGAGAGGCAAAGGCAGCATGAGAAGGAGATGCTGACTCTTCTCCTGAGTCATGGAGGTAATGGGGAAGGGAGTAACTGGATCCCAGAAGCACAAAATGTCAGTAAATTCCTTCTGCAGTTTACAGAGGGGGATAATTTTGATAGCTTAATTCATATGTTTGAGAGGGTATGTAAACAGTATGATGTTGACCAAAGGCTCTGGGTATGGTTCCTGCCCTCCTTACTCCATGGTAAAGCTGTAACTGTGATGTCTAAAATTGCTGATTGTGAATATTTTGATTAAACTGCTGTTAAAATTCACTTGTTAGAATGTTTTAAGCTAACATTTGAAATATATAGGAAAAAGTTTTGTGAGCATAGACGCAGGGCAGATGAAAGTGCGTGTGAATATATTGCTGAACTGAGCACTTATTTTCATAGGTGGGTGAGTGGATGTCAGGTCATCCCTTTGAAGGGCTGGCAGACCTTTTGGTGAGGAAACAAGCCCTTAGCACTTTGCCTGAGGACATGAGGATTTAGTTAGCTGATAGACAATGTTCTACTTCAGATGAGTTTAGGAAAAAGGGAGACCTATACCTAGCAAGCAGGGCATCCCTGCACAGGAAAGGGACCTCCAGTACTGCTCATGGGTCTAAAGTATCCTATGGTGGGGAGCACAAACTGCCCCAACAGAATCTGTCAATAGCAGGGGAAGCCACTAGTCCAGGTACATGTCCAGGACCTAGGGTTAAATGTTTTGAATGCAACCAGTGGGGCCATGTGCCACACAGATGTCCACAGAGGCAAAGTAGGGAACAAAAGGTGAGAGAGCCAGTAAGTGGGAAAGACAAAATGCCAGTAGCAGGTTGTTTTGGGACAACAAGGGTACCAAACTACCATCCTGCAGATGTCCTAATAGGGAAGGATTTGGATGAGGCAGTATCATGTGCTTATGCAGTTACATGCAGTCAGGCTAGGAGACAAGCATGTGAGTCTGGTAGCCTGGAGGAGACCCAGACAGACTGCATACTTGCAGCCAGGACTAGTGAGGTGGTTACTTCAGGGAGGGAGCTACTCTGTAGCAGTACCCAGGCTGACAGTGAGGCACCACTGTCAGAGAAGGCCAGAGTTTCTGTGGAAGAGCAGCTGGGGAGGGTTACAAAGAGAGAGTTGAGACAGGCTCAGCTCTCAGACCCTACATTGCAAGACCTGAGGTAGGTAGCTTGTGAGGCACCTGATTCTCAAGGGAAGGGGGATCTGTATACTGGGACAAAGGGTTACTGTATAGATAGTGGACCCCTGAGGGAAGGCTAGAAGGTGAAAGGGTACAGCAGTTGGTAGTGCCTAGAGCCCATGATATTCCCTTTGCAGGTCATATGGGCATAAAACATACCAAGAGGCATATTATGCAGAATGTCTATTGGCCTGGAATTTCCAGAGATGTAACAGGGTACTGCAGGACCTGTGAGCAGTGCCAAAAGTTAGGCAAGGCAGGAGACAAGGTGAGAGCTCCTTTGATGCCTTTGCCTGTGATTGAGGAGCCATTTCAGAGGGTAGCTATGAATATTGTGGGTCCTCTGAGTGTCCCAAGTTCCACAGGGAAAAAGTATATCCTGGTGGTAGTAGATTATGCTACACAATACCCTGAGGCAGTGGATCTGCCCTCCATTGAGGCAAAAAAGGTGGCAAATGCTTTGTTAGAGATTTTCAACAGGGTAGGTTTCCCAAAAGAAAAACTGACTGACAGAGGTACCAATTTCATGTCAGACCTGCTGGCTTGTCTGTGGAAGTCCTGTCAGGTGAAGCACCTGAAGACCACCCCTACCATCCTCAGACTAATGGTCTTGTTGAGAGGTTATACTCTACAATCAAGTCCATGCTACAGGCATTTGCAGACCAGGTCAACAGGGAGTAGGACTAATATTTGTCCCATCTGTTGTTTGCTTGCAGAGAGGTTCCCCAGGAATCCATGTTTTTTTCACCCCTTGAGTTTCTGTATGGGCATAGGGTGAGGGGACCTCTAGATTTAATTTGAGGTGAGTGGGAAGGTGAGTGTGAATCTCACAAGGAGTCTGTTGTGGCATATGTCCTAAACCTCAGGACAAGGCTCAGGGAACTCATGGGCTTGGTCCAGGAGAACCTGGCAGAAGCCCAACAACAGAAAAAGGTGTGGTATGACAGGAATGCTCGAGCTAGAGAGTATGCTGTGGGGCAGTAGGTAATGGTTCTCGTTCCTGTCAGACACAACAAGCTGCAAGCAGCTTGGGAGGGACCCTACAAGGTGGTAAGAAGGGTAAGTGATGTTAACTACTTGGTGTAACTGCTAGGCAGATGGCAGGGGCACAAACTGTACCATGTTAACATGATGAAACCTTATGAATGATAGGGAGGCCCTTATGCTTAGCATTTGCAGTGGATTGCAGGAGGAGTCTGAGGAAGAGCTTTTGACTGATCTCCTCAGTGAGGCTTGGACTAACACCTCAGTGGAAGGGGTAACAATGTCCCAGCAGCTATCTACTACCCAGGTTTGAGAAATCCGAGCAGTGCTACAGGAGTTTGGGGACATGTTCACTGGGAAACCAGGGTGCACCCACCTGGTGCAGCACCTGGTGGATACAGGACCCCAAAGGCCTATTAGGCAGGCCACTTATAGGGTGCCTGAGAGATTCAAGCAGCCTCTGAGGGAGGAGATACAGGAGATGTTGGAACTAGGGGTGATTCAAGAGTCCAACAGTCCCTGGGCCTCCCCAGTGTTGCTGGTGCCAAAGAAACATGGCAGCATCAGGTTCTGTGTGGACTACAGGAAATTAAATAGTCAAACAGAGTCAGATGCTTACCCCATGCCTAGGACAGACAAAGCCCTACAGCAGCTGAGTGGGGCTAAGTATCTTACAACTATTGATCTTACCAAGGGTTACTGGCAGTTGCTCTTGACTCCCAGTGCTAGAGAGAAGTCAGCCTTTGTGATGCCTTTTGGCTTGTGTGAGTTCATAAGATGCCCTTTGGGATGAAAAATGCCCCAGCAACTTTCCAGAGGCTGATAGATCATATCCTAGCAGGTGCAGGAGGGTTTGTCCTTGCTTACCTAGATGATATTACCATCTACAGCCATTCCTGGCAAGAGCACCTTCAACATGTCATGGAGGTGCTGGGCAGACTACAGAGGGCAGGGGTGACCATTAAACTGAGCAAATGTCTGGTGGGTATGGCAGAGGTCTACTACTTGGGACATAGAGTGGGGAGTGGTAAGATCAGGCTAGAACTTGCTAAAATGGAAGCCATTCTGGCATGGCCTGCACCTGTTACCTAAAAGCAGGTGAGGACATTCTTAGGGACAGCAAGGTACTACAGAAAGTTCTTCCCCAGTTATATTACCATAGCTGCTCCCCTCACAGACCTGACAAGGAAGAAAAGGCCAGATAAGGTAGTGTGGACCACAGCATGTGAGCAGTCATTCCAAAAGCTTAAAGGTGCTTTGGGAAGACCTCCTGTGTTAGCCAGTCCAGATTACAGTAAGGAAGTTGGTGTGCAGGTGGATGCTTCAAACCACAGGGTGGGGGCTCTATTTAGTCAGATTTCTTCAGAGGGAGAACAGCACCCAGTGGTTTATCTCAGTCGTAGGCTCCAAACCAGGGAGGAATGCTATGTAGCTGTAGAAAAGGAATGTCTAGCAATAGTGTGGGCACTGCAAAAACTTCAGCCTTATCTGTATAGAAGAAAATTCATGGTAGTGACAGATCACAACCCCCTAACATGGTTAAACAAAGCCAGCCAGCAAAATGCCAAGTTGCTAAGATGGAGCCTATGGTTGCAAGCATATGATATGTCAGTGCATCACCACAGTGGGATTAGCAATGCCAATGTAGATGGGCTCTCAAGACAGGGAATGGGGTAAGGTATACCAGACAGACCTAACCCTCTCAAGCAATGTTTCTCAAGGGTCATTTGAAAAACTAGCTTGAGTTCTCCGGGGGGGGGGGTGTGAAGATAGTTGAAGGCTGTCAGCCTAGCCAGATAGAATTCTGTAGATAATTCTGTCATTGATAAATATTAATATAAGCCACTGGCTTGTTCTCTTAAATGGGGAAAAATGTTGATAAATGTTAAAATTCAAAAATTTAACAACAGTGCACTCTGCTGTAAGAAAGCTAAGTCAAGCATTTTATGACTGTCTTTGATCTTTAAAGTTGGCTCTGATATGTCTGGATGAAGGAATTCTACCTATTGTTTTGAGGCCAGAGTTAATAGCTAGAATTTTCATGTATAAATATCCTTTATTGCTCTGGTTTCTGACCAGGTGTAGAGAAGGTAAATGTAGTTTCTGTTATCCTGGGGAGACCGCAGAAGTGTAAAGAATGATGTCATGTGAAGCAGCTCTGGGATATCAATTTAAAGAGAGAGGATCAGAAAACTTTGAGCATTTGTCTTGAGAACATTCAACTCCCCACTCTGCCTATTCTAAATGTAATTTATTTAGAACTGTGTTTCCCTTAGAAATAGCTAGGAATTAGGAAGATTAGACTAAGTGTTTTTCTGTGATGATGTTAGAACTTTTCTATGGTATTATTTTAAGTACTTCTCTGTGATCTCTGAACTCTTGACTAGCACTGTGTAGTAAGAAGTATTGTCTTGTGTTTTTATTATTTATTATTAAATATTTTTAAACCTTTCAACTGTAGCTGTTTTGTGTAAAGATAATTTAAGCTTCAAGAGTACATTGCATGTATATAATGATGCTGTACCAAGTCACTCCAAATAAGTCTTGACTGTTAGGTCACACTTACCATTTGGATAATAATATTACACAGTAATAATTGGACACCCTTTTAAAGGCCTTTGAGTAGCTGATAAATATTAGTGGGTGGTGGCAGCTAGCACTACCTTTTAGACTGGGCAGAAAAAGGGCACAGCTGGAGAACCTGTGCCAGCCTTCTCCAGGAGTGTCTGTGTGGTTGTATAAACTCTTATCTCAAAGTGTGTGTGTCGGCTACTTGGGCAGGGACACGAAGCACTGGTTGGACAGAGAGAGTGCTGGAGGTTTAGCTTGCCCAGTAAGCTGAGATCTGGACCCTATAGCTGTGCCAGTGGGGAATCTTATTGGGGACCTGGAGAGAAAGGGAGAAACCAGCCCCAGACTGACTGTGGTCTCTGTGTGCTCCTTTGGGAAATTATACTTTACTGTGTGTGTGTATTTATTATCCTTTCCCTATATGGATGCCCCACACTGATGTTAGTGGTGAGGATTGAGGCTCCTTGATTGCTGGGCCAGGGCACGGGCATCACAGCTTGTATAAATATATCATACTCTTGGTTAAATATTCTCTAATTCCCTGCAATATTCTGATCAAACACAAGTGGTTGTGGCTTGTGAAATCCATCTGCCATATTAATATATCTCAGGGAAAACACTTGCAAATATGTATGAGCACATACACTTGTGCATACACGGATACTTGTGCTTGAAATTTATGCCAGTATTTGCAATAACACAACAAGCCTTATGTATAACTAAACTTTGTGAAATAAGTTTCCTGGGTACTGTAACACTTTGAATTCACTTTACTGTAAAAGCCACTTGTCTTGAAATGATTTTAATATATGAGCTGTTTACCTTTTTATGGCTTTAATGCTAAAGTCATTTATCATCATTGTTTTACTGCCAAAGTAATTTATCATCATTTTAAGAAACATTTTGAACAAGTGCACAGTGCGAATAAACAGGTCAATAGAAGCTGAGGGCAAGAAACATTTCAAAATAACTGCACTTTGCGAATAAACTATCTCAAAGTAATGGCACTTTATGAATGAACTGTCTTTAAGCAATTGTACTTTGTGAATGTATTATCTCAAAGTAATTACACTTTGTGAATAAACTGTTTCAAAATAATTACACTTTGTGACTGTATTGGGCAGAAGAAGCTCAGAGTGAGAAACACTTCAAAACAACTGCACTTTGCAAATAAACAGTACACAGCACACTGAAATTCCCCCAAAATGGCTGCACTTTGACAAGTAACTCTGTACAGCACAAGAGACACTGGAATGGTGGCACTCTGTGAATGGACACAACCAGACACAAGAAACTTTTCAAAATGGCTGCACTTGATTGCACTTTACGAAATAGTTGCACCTTGCACACAACAAACTCTTCGAAATAGATGTACAGTAAGAAGCATACACTATGACTACTTTTACACACTTTGAGATACTTTGAACAACTCTAGTTATGCCATTCAAGGCTTCAGTCAATACAAAGTAGTAATTTATGCCAAAACACAATAATTTGCCAAAATATATGCAGTCGCCTTTGCTCTATTTATGCTCAATGTGCCCTTTTCTGCCCCTTTTTATGTTCATTTTACTCATTTAATCTCTTAATGTGCCCGTTATGCTTTCTTGTGCTCATTTTAACTCTAAACATGCTCATTTTACTTTAAACATGCTCGTTTTACAATTCTGAGGTAATTCTGAACTCTTTATGTACTTCTCTGATGCTCATTTTATCAAATAACTCGGTTTCAAACATTTCATTTTATTAAGAAGCACTTTTATGCTTCTTGTTTGCTTACTTAACAGTTTTGTGCTATTCATTTGATTAATAATACTTTCTGTGCCCTTGTAATGCTCTGTTTTACCTCTTTTAATAAATAAATCTTCCATGATTTTTTCTTTATCTTTGACTTGTTTCTGGCCCTGTTTTGCTCTCGGTTCTTCTAGTTTGCTTTCACCATTACCTCTGCACCTCGTGGTTCTGAAGAATAGTCTTTGCAATCCCGGTTCTGACACCATGTCACTTGCCAGGTCAGGATGAAATAGGCGAATAGTGTGGGTTCTTGTTCAAGCAGCTTTATTATATGCAAACACATAATAAATGAGGCTAAGTAACTTTAACTTATAAACAAACTAGCTATCACGCACATAGATGTTAACACACTGGCTGCACCTTCAAAATAGCACTGAAGCTAACACGTGCTCAGTATTTATATGTACACACAGATTTTGGAAATGTTTCTTAAAGGTACAACACACCTGTTATTCTACAGTACCTGACATATTAATATTATCTTGTTTTGTTGCTTTCTTTTTTCCTTCCCAGAATCCATTTCAAGTCCCTTTTATATGGGTCATGCTAGACATAAGGATATTATGTTGTCTTTCTAGTCCATTGAGATATAATAGCAGCAAGCAGTATGAGTCATAAATATCTTACAGAACTTCTGTAACAGCACAGTAGTGCTTGCATTTTATTCCTGAGTGATCATCATGTACAATTTCCTCAGAGCTTGTTTTAAGCATTTCAAGGCAATTTTACGACTGTAGCCAAAGAAAGTAGCTAAATTACTTGCTTTTGTAAAGATTATTTTGAAGTACTGTGCTATAAGCACAGACAGATCCCCCCAACACACACACACACACACACACACACACACACACACACACACACACACACACTCTTGTCCTGAGGTGTCAAAGCTAGTGCTATAATCCAAGAGCTGTCAGTCAAAACTTCAAATAATTTTTTGCTACTCACTAGTCTCTGCAAGAATAGGAAGACTTTGTTTTGTTTGTTGTCCTGAATGTTGGAGAAATGTCTAATGCATATTATTTCTGTTCAAAAGTATTTTACAAGCACAGTAAAAGAAAAAAAAGAACTGAATAATAAGCCACCTGTTTTTCAATTTGGAGTTAGTTTTTTAAGTTGAGGCACAAATGCCTTCACACATTACATTTTCCTACTTAACATTGCATTGCTACCCTGTTATTTGCTATTCAGCAGCATAATAACACTTCATCAAAACAATAACCCTTGAGTGTGACAAATTAGCAGTTCTAAAGAACAGAAAAAAAATCCACACAATCAGCAAAAAATACAAAATGAGAACCGAGTTACCAATAAACAACCACCACCTTGGATCCAAACCAGTTGGTAAACTTGAAATTCCACAAAGTCAGGCAGCAAAATAAAAGTTCAAATAGTTTATTCCACTTGTTAAAACCAAACGTTCCAGCACAGTAGACAAGGAATTAGAGTTAAGCACTTTCACCTAGGTTCAATCCATGGTCTTGATGTTAAAATCCAATAAACTATACAATTAAGAACAAGTGGACTAAAAAGTCCAACAAAAATTGGTTCAATGTAAAACCGAACCCAAAACCAAGAAATGGTGCATTATATGTACCTATAACCTACATTGAACCAATTGAACCAATTTTTGTTGGACTTTGTAGACCACTTGTTCTTAATTGTATAGTTTATAGTTTATTGGATTTTAACATCAAGACCGTGGTTGAGGTTTTTTAGGTAATATGACTTGATCTTGTATTTTTATAAACAAATATATGTATATTTATTATTATATATTTTATACACATATATATGTATATTTTATATATATATACACACACACACACATTTTTTATACAACATTTTTCCTATAGTTAGTGTTTTACAGATTGAACAATGATTGTTTTATACAGTCCTTGGTCTCTGTTTCAATTGATTGTAATACAGATGTGGGGTTAATTTAAATAAGTATTTTTGTATTAAATGTATAACATATTTTATTTATATGTACATGAATATCCATCTATTTTTTAGTATGGAATTGTGATTAGGTTAGGTCACATGATGGGGGATTGGGTATTTAAGCCCACCAATGGCTTTTGATTTTTTGGTTCTGAGGAAGCCTGGGATTGAACCTAGGTGAAAGCGCTTAACTCTAATTCCTTGTCTACTGTGCTGGAACGTTTGGTTTTAACAAGTGGAATAAACTATTTGAACTTTTATTTTGCTGCCTGACTTTGTGGAATTTCAAGTTTACCAATTGGTTCGGATCCAAGGTGGAGGCTGTTTATTGGTAACTCTGTTCTCATTTTGTAAATTAGCAGTTCTACGAGTAAGACTAACATTATTTTCTATAAAGCTGTTACATTTAGATAAAGAGGTATTCAAAAGAGGATTTCTATACAAAATATGAGGTCAGCTATTAGGAATGCCATCTTTTTCAGATGCCCTAAGAGGGACATTCTTACTGAAACTTAAGACTGTGCAGGAGTAAACTTGCCATCATTAAATGGAAAAGAAATAAAGACTCAGTGATGTGCAGTGTGGGTTATCGATACTACTTTATATGATATGAAGATGAATTAAATATAGTATCAAAGCTTTATGTGACATTTATTGAAAAGTCAGAAAATGATTTTTCCTGTAAAATATAAAGACTTTTGCCATTTTTCATGCTCCCTCCTAAGACAGAACTGTTCAAATTGTTACTGGTCTGCAGAAAGAGAGACAGGTGGCAACCATATCAAATAGCTGGAGTGATGCTGTTTTTCTTCCTGTACACAATAACAGCAGTGAAAAACAGTTTCACAACACTCTTGTCCTTTTTTTTTATAACATCTGCTGACCTCTTGACATCAGTAGGACTAATTGTCTGTGTAACATTATGGGCAGTACCTGACAGGGAAACAACATGTTTCTCTGTGTTTATGCATTGTCATATAGGTGAAAAATAAATTCATCTTCCAAAGTATGTGAAAAGCTAAGCTTTAGAAAAGTGGGTGGGTTTTCCATTCCTTTGATTCCAAGGTGAGAAAATGAAAGTTTCATGAAGTACAAGCAGATTTCTGGTACATGAACTGTACTGGAATCATACTGTAGGGAGAAAAGCATCCTAAATGTTGAGTTAAACTGTCAGAGAGGATGGACTCTTTCTTTAAGATTATTAATGCATTTAGAGAAGAAGACAGTACCATACTCTCAGCATTTATACTTAGGCATATTAACACTAAGCCAAAATATTTTTATAACATAAATTGAAACAAAACTGATGCCTGATAATGCAAGCCCAAGTATATCATACTGTAAATTCCTTCTTCCACAAAGCTCAGTCCAACTGTTTCAAAAACTGCTCTGATAAGACTGATTCACATCCTCTTGTAGAAAGACATCAGTATGTAAGCATTTGAAATGTAACTCATTCACCTTGCATTTTTACATTGCTGGATAGAATATGACCAGCCCACCTACCTGGTTATCAACATAAAAATTAAAAGAAAAAAATCCTCCCCATGTGAGCTTCAGTACTGTAATCCTGTAGACAATACCCTCAGCAACTGTTACATGTTAACTTCCTCCTCTGATTCCACAAAAGAGGCAATACCTTCTATTTTAGCTCATAAGTCAAGAATCAAACTATGATCTGCATTGGCTTCTTCAGTGCAGTAGGCATTTTAGGTGCAATACTTCCGTGAACCCTTCTCTATAAATAAATCTACCTCTGTTAACTCCATCCAACCAGATAACAGTTTCTTAATGAGGACCACAGCAGCAATCCTCGCCCCTCTCTCTCTTTAATAAAAACCCAACCAACCCAAAGGTCATGAATACACTGTATACTAGGGTACGGTGCTTCAAATGCCCCTATCTGCTCCTTTAACAACATTGTTATTTGCTAAGTTAATCTTCATACAGGAACCAGCTACACTTCTGCCTTCTCACCCTTCTTGATTAGGGCAGTTAAAATACCAGCCACCACAATCTACATCTCTGTTTCTGTCTGTGTCTACTTGTCTGTCAGTCTTTATTTGTCTTTTTCTTTCTCTGTCCCCTTTTCTCTCTATCTCTCTAAAATTTGCTCCTGAATTGCCATATCTTGCTCTGCTTCCCTTCATCAGTCCTTATTTCTTTTTGTACTTCCACCATCTTTTCCTTCTCTGGCTACCTCTTCCTACTTATCAGTTCACTTATTTCCTTGTTTACTTTCTACTTCTTATCACCTTTCTTCTTTCCAGTATCCTCTCAGCTTTTGTCATTTACTTGCATTCTTATAACCACCTGTGTTCATATTGTCTAGGCCTTTGAATATCTCTTTCCTCAGACAATAAACATCCACTCATTTCAATGGTACTTTTTGCTTGGACACTTATGAATTACACAAGCTGTGAAATACTGTCTCTTCAAAACCACTTTTTTGTTAAAAAATGTATCCACATAGTTGGAAAAGGATTAACTTCAAAAGAAGCTTGAACAGTAAGATCAGCATCTTAAAATTGGAACTCTAGAAATGTTTTGATTATAGTAAGCTAGGAGTTGTTAAACATGTTCTACCTTGGCTTTCTGTAGGTATCCCTTTGGAAATATTTTGGGAAGTTGTGCCTGTCTGAACATATTTCAAGCAGCGATGTCCGCAGATGCATAATTAACTCAGTGTATGATATAGTATATTATGATCCATGCTAGAGGGTGCTAGCAAAGGCAACCCATGGATAATTTCAAGCAGCAGTGCATGACATTCACTTTCAGAAGTAAAGAGCTAAAGAGTGTGTTTGATGTTATGTGCATATGTTTGTTCTATGCTGCAGTAAAGCAAGTATGCAGTAACAATCGCCAAACATAACAAGATAAATCTGCTAAAAGGATCATGACCCCCTCTTTTTCAATTCTGTAGAATGCTGCATAGCTTTTTGGAAATGTTCTACTAACATTTTGTAGAAAAAACATTCATAAAAACAAACTGGTCATAGGTAAACAGTAAAAGGGTGGGGTGGGAGTAACAGACAGATTGGATGGAAAAGAAAAGCAGAACTGAGGGGGAAAAAAACTATTGTATTTACCTTGTACTATTAATAGCATAGTTGTGAAATGTTTCACTATATATATATATATATATATATATATATATATATATATATATATATATAAGATGACAAGTAACAACTGCTTAGCACATCTAGCTTGCACATTTCTTTCCATACCATACAAGCTGCTGACACTACATAAACAAATATTTTCTATTTTATCTACTTTGTCCAATAATTGATTTATGTTGCTTCCAGATTGCACAACTATCCCATTTAGGAAGTTTAATTCAATAATATACAGCACTTTTTGTGAAATGATACCTCCTCATATTGTCACTGATATGTACATCCTGCATCTTAGTAAAATAAGGAGGCGGTCAGCTCAAAGAAAAAAACAGATTTGAAGAACATGCTCAGAAATACACATAATTTATTTACATGAAAATATTTCTGTATCACGGTCATTTCTAGACCAATCATCTCTATATCTTCTGTTGGCATTTCCATATAAGTTATTTTGTATACATTACCAACCTGCTTTGTTTTGTGATGCTCTCCACACTTGACTTGCATGTTGCTTCCAGCTAGTCCTCGACTTCCACACTCCTTCAAGCCCATATCCCCAGTGTACATTCCTAAATAGGTACTGCACTTGTGACCATTCATAGGGTTACCCTCCCATCTCCTTGAAGAATTGACCTTAAGGCAACTCAGTATTAGCTGCACGGTCAGAGGGATCTTATAAATATTTGGGAGCATGGCGCCTTGTGACATCATATGAGACATCATTTGAGAAACAGCTGATTATGACCAGTAGCAGTTAAAGCAGCTAGCGCAATGACAACAGAATAAGATTACCATCCCCTGTGTTACACTCTAAAATTACCTACAAGGCCACCGTCTTCAACCAGAGGTTGGATAATATTCAGTGTCTCCCCAGCTGTCACTCACAGGACAAGATAGATGGCACACATAAAGCAAGGTAGACATTTATCTGTTCTTAAAACTCTGTTTTGTCTTGCATATTAAAAAAGATTTGATGCAGTTACCTTTAGTTACCCGGGTTCAAATGTAAAGTCCGTTCCTTTGCAGATGTATTTGCAACATATAAGGATGGGCCTGAAATCTTAAATGATGTTGATACTGGAAGTGAGAATGGCAATTGGTAATTGCCAAGTAATTTTATGTAGAAGCTGCATAAATCCATATGTCTTCTGAAAAAGGAATATGAGAGCATAGCAGGCTAGGAGAAGTGGAATATAGACAGATGTTAAACTCCTATAAGATGTTTCAGAAATTCTGGTAGTTGGCAATTTGTCTGGATTCACATGTTCTTGGGCTATATGCATGATATAACACTCTTACTCTGCATTTTCTATTCTAGTTCTGAGAAGACTGAGAGAAAGACAAGAGTCCTTATACCATAGTTGTATGTAAGATCCTCATGAGTCCATGTTTTACAGACTAACTCAGTTACCTGGACCAGTCATAAAGTACTAGTATCTCTTAGGACTGTCACACTGCATATACTTCTGCATATTAATTTTCAGATCTCTCATTATCAAACTATTTCAACTTTCATTATAGGAAAGGGATATGAGAGGGTCTAGTTATGACAGAAAACTAGAGCTTACTTGCATAGCAAGTTGTTTCAATTTGTATTGACCGCTACTCCATAAAACACAAAATTCCCATGGGAATAAAGTTTCATTTCCAAATCTGACCTATGATTGTTTGTTCATTAATGGAGATAGTAAATTATGTGTGGAATTACTGCATATACCTTAAGTTCTTTCATGGTGTTAGAAGAGAATGTTCCCTGTGCATTATTTCAATTACTAGTAGTCAGGTTCCTGTCAGTCAATCCTCTTTAACAGGTAAGTTCTTCAAAACTTCTTTTTTGTT
This sequence comes from Protopterus annectens, assembly GCF_019279795.1. Lineage (NCBI taxonomy): Eukaryota > Metazoa > Chordata > Ceratodontiformes > Protopteridae > Protopterus > Protopterus annectens. The sequence continues at coordinate 1,756,252,254 of NC_056739.1, forward strand.
GTTGCTGTTTTAAAACTGAGGATTGAATGGCTCCCATAGTCAAGTTTCATGGATGTTCTTTAACCACTTTATAAACCATGGCAATGTATCAGAAATTTAAAGGTGTGTGCAACATGGACAATTAATGAATGAATAGAAAACTAATCCAGTCATCAAAATCTCACAGCAATAATGCCGTGAAGTTTGAATCTGAGTTACAAGATAAACATATTTAACCTCTATCTAACAGGTTCCATTGCATTTTGCAGTCATGATGACTTGACATTAAGGTACAGTCTTAAAAGTAATTGAAATGATTATTTTTTTCCTCAAATATTTTTTTATGTTCAATTAAAATAACATTTACATAATATTTTTAAATATCATTTTAAACTATATACAATATTTACAATAGCCTGCCTTTCAGTTATACACACTGTATGTTATTAAATATAGAATTAACAGATCAGTTATCGGAGATATAATATTGATTATTGCAGAGTGTCCAACAAAGATATAACTTTCTTCCAAGGATTATTTACCAATGGCCTGGGATCGATTCGTACTTCTTTGATTTTTATTTCCATCGATGTAGTTGTCTTCAGTAAAGTGTATAATTTTTCCAAGGTCGGAGGTGTATTTGAATTCCACCTTCTGGTTATGCATTTCCTAGATATAGCAAGTACTGTCTATAACAAATACATATTTGTCTTATTCAGGTAGGGACCTTCATTTACATTTAGTATAATCAATACTTTAGTTAAGGTAAAGGATTCATTAAATAAAGCTTGTAAAAATGATTGATTCCATTTCAATATGATTTAATTTTATTACATTCATAAAAAATATGAATCCAGTCTGCTTTATTTGACTTTTCACACCTCCAGCAAAAACTATTTGTAGGAGTACTGATCTTTTTAATTCTATCTGGTGTTAAAAATGCTCTATGTAAGTATTTCCAGTTAAATATTTTCCAGTACTGTGTGTTAGAGGTGTAATTAACTGATAGTAAGATGTTAGTTTTAATTTGTTCTGTTAACTGCAATGACTGACCTTTTGCTAAGAACTGCCATTATCATGGTTTGGGAATTGTTTTATATGTTATTAACTCTTTATATAGATTTGAAATGGAATTTTTCTTTTCACAACTATTATATATAAATTCATACAGAAAACTTATTAGATTTGGAATATCTTTAAATGAGGAACTATTAATTAATCTGCATACATCTTGAGTGTATATTAGAATGCTTTATAAGGTTAACCAGTCTTGTGTTGGAATATTGTAAGCAGTTTTTATCACATGTATATCTAAAATATTTAATTTATTTACACATTGAAACGAGCATAAAAATCCATTTTGTTCCCAGGAGGTTATTGTTTCCCTATATATTTTATGAGGAAAGTTCTTAGTGATGGTAAATGGGGTTAAAAAGTCAAACCAAAGTTTTAGATCTATGTTTGCATTGATAAGTTTCCTAAAGGAACTGATGTAATGATTAATCAGTGTTGTTTTAGAAGGTTTTGTTATATTATATTGTATATGTATGCATAGTATGTACCAGGGTTTGTTTGATTTGTCTACTATTAAACATTTTTTAACAGATTAAATTCATTTGTTAATATAGCCATTGTTAATTCTTTCCAGTTGGCAAAATAATTTGAGTTTATCCAGTCTATTGTAGTTTTAAGCACAGATGCTTTTATATATGTTTCTATTTCTGTGAAGTTCAATCCTCCTTGTTTCCAGGGTCTAATATGATGAGTTAGAGCTACTCTATTCTTTTTGGGATACCATAAAAATGTTATTAAACATGAGTTTATTTCTTTAAGAATGCATCTTTCAGGAATTAACTGTATTGCTAATGCTACATATAGTATTTTTGGCAATAAGGCCATTTTTTATTAATTGCAATCTGTCTTCAAAAGTTAATATAATTTTGTTCCTCTTTTCTATATATATTTTTATTGCTTCAATAATGTTTTTATAATTTATTAATATTGTTTCATTTATATTTTTGCATAACATTATTCCTAAATAATTTAGTGTAAGTTCTTGTTTTCCTATGATGGATTTATTTGTAACTTGTAGTTCTTTTTTCTTATTTAAAAATAGAAATTTTGATTTTGATCTATTAAAGTATAGACCTGAAATCTTATAAAATTTCTCCATTACTTCTAGCTCTTCTAATGACTCTCTGGAGTTTGATAGGGTTAATAAAATATCATCAGCAAAAAGCATTATTTTAGATATGCACCGGTCATTGACTTCTATTCCTTTTATTCTTGGATTATTGTGTACTATTTCTGCAAGTATTTCTATAGCCAAAGCAAATAAAATAGGAGAAATGGGGCATCCTTGTATAGTACCTTTCATTATATGGATAGACTCTGAGGTGAAAGGACCTAATTTAACGTAGGCTGTTATTAATATATATGTTTTTTAGTAATAAGATAAAGGGAGGAGGAAATTCAAATAATACTAAAGTTTTAAATAGATATTCCCAGTTGAGGGAATCAAAGGCTTTTTCTATGTCTAATCCGATTACAAGTGTTTCTCTATCTTTTTTATTCACATAATCTATAAGAGTAAGTATCTTTTAATATTATCATGTGTGTGCCTGTTATATAAAAATCAAGTTTGATCATTATTAATTGTCTTTGAAAGTGGAATTTTCATTCTGTTATCTAGGATTAACATGAATATTTTGTAATCATTATTCAGTAATGAGATAGGTCTGTATGAGTTGCAAAGGTCTGATGGTTTGTTATCTTTTAGAATTGGTGTTATGAGAGAATATTTCCATGAGGGTGGTATTTTTGCCTCTGACTGGACTTCTAGCAAAGTTTTATGAAAAAGGGAGATTACTGTTGAAGGGAAGAGTTTGTAAATTTCCGTAATTATACCATTTATCCCTGGAGCTTTGTTAGATTTACTTTCTTTTATCTTGTCAACAATTTCTTTGCAGGATATAGGTTTTTGTAGGTCTAGTTTTAAGTTTTCGGGAATTTTTTTTTTATATTGATAAGGTTTGTATCTAAGTTTATTTGGTTGGTATCTAAATCTTCTTTTTTGAAGTGTTCCATATAATGGAACCAAAATGCTTAAAGGATGTCTCCTATATCTGATACTTTTTTCCCTTTCTTTTCATGATATATATTACCAATGTTATTTGCTTTAGATTGTATTTTAATTCTTGTAGATAAGTTATGTAGATATCTAGGGAGGTGGCTAATGAGTTTATTTTTAATTTTTCCATGGATAGACAAGTTTTGTGTGTTAGAATTTCATTATATTTTTTTATTTAATTCCTCTATTTCTTTTTTGACTTTTGGACAATTCTGATTTTTTTTAGATTTTGCTGTCAAGAGTCTAGTTTGCAAGTCTAATGCTTCAGTTTCCCACTCTTTAACTTTGTTTTTGCACCAGCTAAGGGTCTTACCAAATAAATACGCTTTTAATGAGTCCCAGACAATGACTCTACTGATTTCTGTTGTATTATTAATTTCAAGAAATAATTGTAGTTCTGACAACATCCAGGGTCTGAATTCTTTAAGTTTCGTGATATATTATGGAATTCTAGTTGAGAGGATTAAAGGTTTAAACTCTATTTGGAGCTGCATTATCCAAGAGTCATGATCTGAAAAGAGGCATGGAACTATTGAGAAGTTGAGGATTTTTGTTTGTAAATCTTGAACTACGAATAATTTGTCTATTCTGGTTTGTGTTCCAAATCTATGGTCTTTATGGGAAAATAATAAGGATTTATCATCTTTTACTTTAAAAGTGTCTATTAAATGAAATGAATCAATCCATCTTTTTAAGGATTTTGAAATAGTTGTTATGCGAAAAGACTTTATGGTAGTTTCAGAAGCTTCTAAGGTACAATTAAAGTCTCCTCCCAGTATAAGATTTCCTTTATAATTGGAAATAAAATCTAGGTGTTTTTTAACTGTTCCTGCTCCAATTCCTGGGAACCAATATAAATTAGCTAAGGTCCATATTCTGTTATTAAATTTAATTATAACAAATGCTAGTAAACCTTCTTTGTCTTCATATTTATAAATAACTTTTGGAGTGATTATGTTTTTCTTCCAGAGAACTGATACTCCTTTTGTCTTTGTTCTATAGGAGGATTGAGCTAAGACTTTATAGTCCTTAGGGTTCCAAATAAAGCTATCATTTGTCTTAAAATGCATTTCCTGGAGAAATACTACTTGTGCCTTATTTAGTTTTAAATATTTTAGTAAGTTTGATCTTTTATTTGCATTATTTAAGCCATTAGTATTTAATGATAAGAATGTTAAATCCATTTCAAGTTATTGTTGGAAGAAACTTTTTGCTTCATTTTTTTTTTTTATTTTGATTATAGTAGTTAAACCATATTCTCTGATAACACTGAATGTTATTTTTATGTGTGTAAATGTGGGAGTGTAATTTTAATGTTCTTTCTTCTTTAAATACAAGTAGGGTAAAATTCTGGTCAGGCTTTAAAAAAGTACTTCTATAAAACATTAATTCTAAAGTAAATATGAATTTCCCATTAAACATGGAATGAAAGTCATCCCTAATCCAATAGATAAAGATAGATCTATTGGATTATCACTCATACCTTTAACCAACAATATCAACTAAGCTCCATATGCTAAATTATTATATGGAGAATTTTCTTAAAAGAGATATGAAATTCTATATTATTTGATTATTGTTCTATAGTATTTTATATATCAGGATGGAATGTTAGTAGTATAAACAATTATTATTGTTGACTTAGAAAATATCCAATATTTAGTTACCCTTAAGAGATCCCAAACATGTCAGATATGTCATTTTGGATAAATTAAATACTACAGAGGAGCATACACTAAATAAGCTAACAGCAAATAGATTATTACTAAAATAATTATGACTAAAAGGATGCTGCAGGAGACAATGAGTGATTACCAATGAAATATGAATTTACTGTAGGTGTACTTTCTTCCTTTACTTTCCCACTTTTCAGCTCACCAACTTCAACTTACACTTATGAAAAGACATAGCTTATCAGTGGTATCCTGACTCTGAGAAGAGGTGCCGTACATTCTAGTGTGCAGTGCTTTTACATATTTATAGATTTACGAAGCAGAGTCTAAGAATGAACTATGATCACCCTGACAATTCCCATCCTGCATATGGCACCTCCTGCTTCCAGAATGGGTAATCACATCTGGTCTAGAATGAATGCGAAGGTACCTATATGGTAATCAAGACTTACCTTAGGTAAGTATTAATCAAATAGTATTTAGAGCATCTTAGAGAGTTCTTGGGGCAGTTAGAATACTCTTAAGCCTCTCCTCCCTTTACCAAAAACAGAGATTTCCCTTCCCTTTCTTTCCCTTGTTTTAAATTAGTACTAATAAAAGAAATTCAGCAAACATAGGTAAACAGAAATAACATTCAGTAGTCCATCTTGTACATGACTCGCAATCCATTAAACAAGCCAGTGACTAACATCACTTTAGTAAACATTATAAGGACAAATTAGAAATAATTTCCTAGCTATTTAAATTTTCTGATAAAGCAAAAAGTTAACAATAAGCTATTTTAACTAAAAGTATAAAGCATTTCAAGTTTTCCTTGCATGTATACATTTCTACTTATATTGTAGTGTCAGTAGCTATATTTGAAATGTGTACAATACTTCACTTCTTCAAATCATTCCTTTTTCAATTCAGGTTTTGTTTTGTCAAAATGGCAACAATATTTCAAGGGCACAATTAATATTTAAACTGATGTTTCAAATAAATAACTTGTCAATTGCCAATTGAGTTAGTTTGGAATGTATGGTTACTGCAAATATAGCATGTTGCAAAAATAATATGTATTTTTTCATGTGCCGTTTTTCTTCTTTTTTCAGCTTTTCCCAGTTAGGGGTCACCACAGTGGATCATCTGTCCACTCATGATTGGTAGTGGAGTTTTAAGGTATCAAGTTGCCAGCCCAGCACCCAACCTTTCACAGAAGGCACACACATGCACACACTCACACCTAGGGCCAATTTAGAGTGTCCAATCTGCCTACTACATGTCTTTGGGATGTGGAAGGAAACCGGAGCAGCCGGAGGAAACACACGCGACCACAGGGAGGACATGCAGACTCTGCACAGAAGGCACCCCATAGAGACTGTAATATGCAAGTGACATATATAATGTAGCATATATATAGCAGATAGCTTATGGAGTCAGGTTGTTAAAGTAAGTTATGCTTATTAATCAGGCAGTTTCATTTAAATTCACAAGTAATTTGGGGACATTTCAGTTGAGTTTCCAGGAATGTGTAGTCCAATGTGAGTAACTGAGTCCACTTTTTCTCATAAACATATGTCAAAATTCATTAAACAAAGCAGAGTCTAACTTCTGTCTAATAATCATTATAAATACAAAGAATAGTAATTTCCTTGCTCTTCAAACTTTCTGATATCACAAAATGTTGATAGTAAGCTATTTTAACTGGAAGACTAAAACATTCCAATACTTCCTTGTGCATATATATTTTTACTTTTACTGTAGTGTCAAGAACTGTCTTTGAAATCCTATGCATTACTTCTTTCAAGTCATTCAATTTACAGTTCAGATTATATTTTGTCAAAATGTCAATAGCATTTCAAGGGCACATTTAATATTTAAACTGATATTTTAAATGAATAGCTATCAGTTACCAAGTGAGTTTGTACAGAGTGTGAGGTAACTGCAAAGATAACATGTTGCAAAAAGTAATATGTATCTTGTCATGTGCACTAGAGACTGACAATTTCAAGTAACATATAAAATGCAACTTTTACAGTACAGGCAGCTTGTGAAATCAGCATGTTAAACTGAGTAATACTTTTTAATGAAGCAGCTACATTTAAGTGCACATGTAGTTTGGAAACATTTCAGTTGTGTTTCCAGGAATATGTAATCCTATAAATCATAAAATATTAGACAGTCCTATTATGTATTTTACCTTGCTTAGGTTATTTTTCATTTTAATAACTAAATAACATTACGTTTTCTTATTATTTGTTATCTGTGAGGCTAAATGTACTTCACAGGTTCACAGTGTCCTTAGAAACTGCAGCAGTTGTTTACTGTTGCTATGGCAATGCAAATAGAATGTGTAGAAAGCTTTGCTTCTCTTGACCAACAGTACATTTTCCCCTCCCTTTTTTATATATTTGTGAATACTAAAAGGAAATAATTCAATGGACATATGTACATGAATGGATCATTTCAGAGTTAATCACTAACATGTCCCCAATCCCAATAAGCATATCAGTGACTATCATTAATCTAATAAATATTGTAATAACAATTAAGTTCACTATTCCAATTAGTCTACCTTAAAACTAGATTATTTTAGACTATTATTTATCTATGTATAGATAGTGAGTTATTAAATATATACAGACTATATTAGTATAGTAAATAGGAGAGAATTTAGAAAGGGAGACAAGATGCAGTTAAAATAATAATGAGAAAAGAGAGAAGAGAGAGAAAGAAAAGAGAAAATTAAGAGAAAATACACATATACTATGTATGTTGATTTACAGTATAAATATTTTATGTGCTATATAACCCTCCTTCTGTGAAAGAAAAGTACCATTTTACATACCTGAGGTAATGTGAAAACTCTCATGTGCCATCTATTTTCAAAAATATATAGATAAAGATTCCAGTAGTTAGTTAACTTTGTTTTAAAATTCCAAGCAGTAAAATTGGTCCTTTAAAGTAATGTTAAAACAATTCATATCATAGAAGATGCTTTGAGAGATTTGGCTGTAACAGTATCAGTCTTTTGCTTCTTCTTTTTGACATCTGTCCAGACATTTGTTTCTTTTGTTCTCTTGAGATAAGATGACATCCAATCCATATCTTCTGGTAAAGTAATCACATTATTAGTTTTAGTAAATGAAGCAGCTTCCTCTAAGTCAATAAAAGTCCTCATCTCGTTGGCATACAGTATTCTTATCTTAGCTGGATATGCAAGTTGTGCCTTGATGTTATTTTGTTTCAGAAACGTCATCATTGGCCACACTTTTTTCCTTTGTTCCATTATTCTAGACGAATAGTTGTTATCAAATCTTATCAGGCTCTGTTTATATTTTAGAGGTGCCTTCCCCCAAGCAGAGCTTAAAATTAATTCCTTGTCCAAGTATGACAGAAATTTGATAATTATTGACCTAGGAGGAGAGTTTGAGTTGTTGGCAGGTTTCCCAAAAGCTCTGTGTGCCCTCTCAATGCCAAAGGAAAGTCATTCTTTTAAATTTAAAAAAAAACAGGGATCCAGCTTGATAAAAAGGAAATAATATCCTCACCTTCTGTGTTTTCAGGTAATCTGAAAATCCTGATGTTATTTCTCCTCTCCCTATTTTCCAAGCCATCTACTTTATTAACCAACCAAGTGTTTTGTTTAAGAATCAGTTCTTTCTGTGTTTCCTCTTCCTTAAGTCTGCTTTAAGTCATTTAGAGAAACCTCTATTCCTGATATCCTTGCCTGGTGTTGTTGTAGCATTTCCTTGAGGCTGTCAGCCTGTTTTTGACTGCTTGTTTTAAGATTTTCTAGGTTCTCTTTAAAATCATACATCTTCAAAGACAACACCTGCAGGGTAGATGCCATCTGTTGTAGTTCCTTCTTTAAGGCAGCATCCTGGTGAAAATTCCTTGAGTTGCTCATGTTAACAAGTGAATATATCTCCAAGATTTTTGACAGGAAATTATTTGTAAAACTTCACCAGAGTTTCTAATTATGTAAATTAGACCTTTATCTATAAGATTTTATACTTTGATGAAAAAAATAATATTTTTCCTGTCTTATTTAACTAGTTATAGGGAGCTCTAAAAAACTGCTGCTTTCAGTTAGCCATTCAGACTCCGCCCCAATTGAAATTATTCTTGTCAAACTGCTTATATGATTTAGCATATAATGTATATTGTCTGTAACTTTGAAAAGGATGTTACAAAGTAATTAATGATCACTTGTATGATTTGATAAGGGAGCAGAAGGCATGGAATGCTTGCTGTACTGCTAACTATAGATAGCTAATTGCTAATCAGATAGTAGGATCTGCACAGTGGAAGTGATGCACTAGAATTAAAAATAATAACAAATTAGTGGTCCACTTTATCAATTCATGTAAAGTCTGTATCAGGATCACACTACAAATGCAGAGCTGTTTCACAAATAAGTTATACATTATGTTTTTGTGCTAATGATCTAATGATACACCACTTTAACTTCCTGAATTATTTCATTACTCACACACACACACACACACACACACACACACACACACACACACACACACACACACACACACACACACACACACACACACACACACACATATATATATATATATATATATATATATATATATATATATATATATATATATATATATATATATATACATGGAGAGAGAGAGAGAGAGAGGGAGTTTCTGGGCTCACAGATGTATATTTTTTATTTATTTGTGGTTTGTTTACCAGGATGGTCAATTGGACCATGAGGAGCCTTTTTTCAAAGAAGTCATGGGGAGAAAAGCTCCAGTAAATACAAATACAATACAAATATAGTAGAATTAAAGAATTACAGAACAACAAGCCTAACAAAGTTTACCAATATATATATATATATATATATATATATATATATATATATATATATATATTTCACCAAGGTGGCTTTTTTTAAGTTAGTTCTGTACTTATCCTTGTGGGTACAGCTGCCTCTATGTAGCTATTAATATGCTTGTATAGTATTTTAACAGTTCTGCACAGGCAGCAGTGTTCTCAAGGTTTAGGGGGCTTGAAACATTGCCACATTGCCAGTTTATAGTAGGAAGTTAACCTTAGAGTAGTTCCTGAACATTCCAGGGAAAATTTGGGTTCTGGGTTTTATTTTTACTTTAAAAGAGACCATTTTGTGCTCTGACCTTACCAAAGAGGACATTACACTAGGGGCTGTCAGTGCTTATTGATATTATTGAGGACCAGATCCGGTGTGTTTGTGCCCTTGGTGCATGTATTGACAATCTGGTCAACAGAGCTTGTGTTTGCAAAGTCTAAGAATCATTGTACCTGCACATTTGGTGTTATATATGACTCCCAGCTAATAGTGGGTTGATTAAAGTCACCCACACATATGGTATTTGGTTGGATGGTGAGTGCCTTCATTAAGATTAAATAACTCTTATGATTTTCCTGGGTCATAGACGGGCATCTAAAGCTTACAAGAAAGTGGTGTACAATCTTGTCTACAGTGATATGAACATGGAAAATCTCAAGTGCATCATTCTGTTAGGTGAGTCTCAATATTTATTTATTTTTGTGGTAAATCAAGATGCCTCCACATTTAGTCCATGCCTGTATAGTAGTAAAAATGTGGAAGGCATTATAGTCTTGCACTACCTCATGATCTCTCTGGCTTTAAACCATGTCTCAGTGCCTGCACAACATAATCTAGGGTGAGGAGAGCTTGCAGGGAGTGGAGTTCCTTGTTTAGACTCTTGGCATTGAAGAGTAACATCTTTGGGTTTTCTTTGTTTTGATTTGATGTATTGTAAAGATTGATAGTTTGGCATTGTGTAAAAAAGGCACTGTGGATGAGTGTGATGACTCACCACTGGACCAGTAATCAAGGAGCCTCAGTCTTCACCACTGGCCTCAGTGGGTGATGTACACTGGGAGAATGACAATTACACACAGCATTTCCAGATGCAGCACTCTGCATCAAGTGCAATTTTCCTTAAGAGAACACAGAGACCACATTCAGTCTGGGGCTGGTTTCTTCCTCTTTTTCCAGATCCCCAATAAGATTCCCCACTAGCATATCTATAGAGTTGAGATTTCAGCTGAGTGGCCAAGCCAAGAACTCAAGCACCCTCTCTGTCCAGACAGTGCTTCGTGTCCCTGCTGCAGTAGCTGACACACACACTCTTTAAGGTTTGATTCACACACACACACACACACACACACACACACACACACACACACACACACACACACACACACACACCTGGGAAAGGCTGGCACAAGTTTACTCGATATGCCTCCTTTTGCCCAGACTATAAGGTAGTTATCATTGCCACCAGCCAGCTCCATATCAGCTACTTTAAGTCCCTTAACAATGGGTGTCCAATCTTACTGTGTAATGTTGCTATTAATGCAAATGGTAGTATGACCAAGAGCAGGGCTATTAGGAATGACCTGCACAGTGTCACCAATTAAACATGCAAGTACTCTCAAAACTTAAATATCTGTAGACAAATCAGCCACAATGTAAGGTTTAAATGTATTTGATAATAAATAATAAAAGAACAAGAAAATACTCAGTAGATATTTTCAGTGACATCAGAGTTCAAAACCACGAGAAATATTTAAAAGAACATTGGAGGACAGTCTCAAAGAAATAAAGAAAAAACATCTAAACTATGCTTCACTATATTCCTGACTGAATTTAAGAGAATTACTATACCCTAGTTAACTTACTCAAGAGCAAAGCAGATGTGGTGAATGGATCTTCTAGCTGTTGGTGCCAGGTCCAACACAGAATACAGAGACTTTTGAAATTAATATCTCAAATATAACTGCTAGGATAGCTGCAGAATGACATCATTTCTTGTCATCTGACTCTGTCCCAGGTGAAACCCCCACTGGTGGAAGCTGACAGCATTTAGCATCTACCTGTGAAAATACATAGACCTCAGATCTTTGGCAGATGCTGGAAGTCTTAAAACAATTACATTCCTTCACATTTCAAGACTAGCAATTATTTCACCCTAGAGACAATACAAAAAGCTCCATAGTTTTAGACATTGTGTCTCCTTGCTGCATTGAAACTGAAAGAAACCATCTTTTATGGCTTGGTTATAAATTATTTTAATTTCTGTTATTTTTTGAAGTTAACCCCCTGTATTCCAGTTTCCACTGTTAAAATATATACATTTAAACAGTTACAATAGTGCATGTATATTTCTGTTTTCCGCCAGTAGGGCACACTGTGGATGCATTTCAAACACAAACACATTATAAAATATATATTTTAGCACATATGTCTGTACAAACTGTTAGATAAACACATGACATACAGTTCTAATACATTTGTTACACAAGCATCTTATGCAAATCATTCCTATATTCACAAATGACATATAATTATTTACAAAATTCCAGCTAGCTTGGCTGGCAATATCTCCCTTTATCACAGGGAGGACAATGTTTTAGCTAACATTCAAAACCCTAGTGAGAAGAGGTGTTAACCATGCCTGGTAAAGCAGCATGATCTGTTGACAATCTTCTTCCATGCTGACAAATATTGCATAACCTTAGAATTTCACTAGAAACTAAGCAAATGATTAAAGTCAGTCATCTTCTCCCTATATTGTGGCATCATCCCTGGAGAAGGTAAAATGTTGTTTAATGCTAAGCTCATATTAGCCTGGCACACATATTTTGAGAGCTCCAAGATGTCTCTTTTCATATAGTCTAGGGAAATACATTTCAGATCATTTACACCCACATGGACTATGACTGAGAATACTGGTACTTGTGGTCAAAAGTTGTGAGTGTGTGTGTGTGTGTGTGTGTGTGTGTGTGTGTGTGTGTGTGTGTGTGTGTGTGTGTGTGTGTGATGTGGTGGATCCTGACCCCTAATAAGCAACTGACTATGACGTTCTCCTTACTCAGCCTGTTGACAGGGATGTCAGTGTGTTTCACAATGGAGTCTCCAATGGCCAGAATATTGGACTGGGTGGTGGTTTGCTTTATGGGTTTAGAAATAGAGGCTTCATGAGATGTGGCTGTATGTGTTGATGTAGGTATTGAGAATGCATTTGGGCTGCTGAGGGTATTTGTTGAGTGTGCTTCCCCATATTTAAGTGCCTCAGCATATGTTGGTCTATGTATCTGATTTATGCTGTTTGTGATATGTACAGCATTTGTACTACTCACAACCTGATTGACATTAGGTGTGCTTTTATGTAAGAACTTTTTCTCCAGTGATATTGTGCAAATACATCTCTCACTTACCTTATCAATCTGTTTGTGAAATAGCTGGTTGTCACTGAATATGAACTCATTCCTACATTGCCTCAGAGGGCCCATGCCCATATCCACCAGAAAGAGAGAGAGATAGCTGTATATACATAATCATACTGTAATTTTACACTGCAGTTTTAAAATGATGTGTCAAAAACATAAATCATATTTTCAAATTATTTATTCTCAGGTGCTTTTATCTGAACAAAATGTGATTAAATCAGTTACTTGGAAACACAACATAACTTAACAATGCCTTCTTAGCAAATTAATATCAAGCAGTTTAAAGCAAAATTGTCATGAGGATTAGAATGAGACAGGGATTAAAGACAATGACCTTTCAAAATTCTTACTCATAATAGTATTAAAAAAGCCTTACTGTTCCATGCGGGTCTTTGGTAGTTTAGTCCACATATCTGTACTATTTTGGAAGTGCTTGAATAAAGGAAATATCTGTTTTCGCATGTATCTCTGCAAAAAAAGGAATTTGAAAATGAATCACAGTGCAGGGATCATGCTTTATTTTTTTGTTATGTTGTTTAACTGTTGTGGAGGGCTGTCTGTCTCCCTGTCTACCTGAACACTAAGGTAAAACACCATCTTTGTATACTTCTGCATTTCAGCTTATGTCCCATCAATTGTGTTTACCTGAACACTATAATAAAATGTCATCATTGTATACTTTCCCTAAGTTCTTTGTTTCAGTGTGTATTCCCTCAGCTTTGAGTGCTTTGAATACCTCAGATTTTTATCCTGCATTTACACCTTCTTATAGGTTCTTAGGAGTGTACTAGGCTATTAACCAATGGGGCCTTTTTAAGTCTAGTCATACATCCCAAATCTCTGACAAGCTCTGGTATTCTTGATAAGTGTGACTGTCATCCTCGTAGATTCTTATTTAGTTGTAAAAGAGAGCACTTATCTTTAAGGGAGTTGCTCTTCCTGACTTTGGTAATGAGTTTTCTTCTTTTATTATATACCCTGTTTAGGTGAGGATTCTACCAGTGGGGTTAATTTTTAGTGTTTGTTTTGGGTTTATTTCTGGTTGGCATGACAGCCTCAATGCAGCCATTCACATGTCTGTATAAGGACATTGTGACTAGTTCTACATAGGTAGCTGTGGTCTTGGGGGTTGGGGAAGTCTGGCATTTTGGCAAACTATCACATAATAGGATGTAGTTTGCCTTTGAATAGTTCTTATTACTTGTTTAGTAGGAATTTCTGGGTTAACTTTTACTTCAAATGAGACAGCTTTATGATCCAACATCACTGGTGAGGATGTGACATTGGGTGGGGGGAGGGGGGGGTGCAACATTCTCCCATGTTGGTGAGCACCAGATCCAGTATGTTTGATCCGCACACTGTCTGTTCCAGGCCGTTTGTGAAAATAAAGTCTAGGAAGCATTGTGCATGTGAGTTTGAGACAAAGTACATTTCCCAATATGTAGAGGGGTAATTAAAGTCATCCATAAATATGGTGTTTGATTGGATGGTATGCATCTTTATTAGGTTTGGGTAAGAGTCATGAGACTCTAGGGCTGGTGACCTATAACTAGCTTTGATATGGTGGGGAATCTTATCTGTGGTGACTTGCATGTGGACGCACTCTATAGTATCATCCTGTTTAACCAACCTGGAGGCATGTTTGTTGCTAATGCAGATGGAGGCACCTCCACATTTAGCCCTAGTCTGTGCTGCTGTTGTTCTAAATGTGTGGAAGGCACTGTTGCATTGCACTGCCTCAGTACTTTCTATGGTTTTAAACTAAGTTCCATTCACAACACAGATGTCTACATTCTCTAGAGTGAGTAGGGCTTGAAGTGTGTGGAGTTTTTTTATTTAGGCTCCAAGCATTGAGCAGTAACACCTTAAGGTTACTTGTAGACTTTTTCATTATGTTGATAGTTTTGCCTTTTTTGCATTGCCTAAAAAAAAGGCTCGAAGGGGACCAATAAAGTTTTAGGAAATATCCGAAAGCTTAGGGGAGACAGGTGCAGCCTATCCTTGGGGAAGCACATGATCTTTTGACCATGTCCTACCATGCTGACAAATATCGGATCACACTGGATTGACATCAGAAACTAATTCAATTATTAAAAATCAATCATTTTATGTTCATACTGTGGCATCATTCTTAGTGAAGGTAGAATGCTGCTCAGTGTAAGGCTTATACCTAACTGTGACACATATTCCAACAGATCCATTATGTCTCTTTTCTTACAGTCTAGTAGGGTATGTCTCAGATCATTTATATCCACATGTACTATGATAAAATGATAGTAGTACATGGGCTGTGGTATCCTGAGTGCATGCATGATATTGTAGATTCTGGCTCCAGTTAAACAAGTAACTGTTATCTTTTCCTTGTCTAACCTGGTGAAGGAGGCATCTATGCGCAAGAAAACCTACTGTATAAACCATCAGAATACCAGTCTAAAAATCCCAAACTCTTGTGGTCATTTATTAACCATCTCTTGCATCCTGGCCATGTCACCCAACAGTCTCTCTCCTGAAATGATGATCCAAACTGCATTGTCTCCCAGTTTAACACTCACTACATGCAGACTGTTGCCTCTCTATTAAATAACTCCATATCAGTAAACATCTCACACATCATCAGTAATGAAATTACTGGTACATCCTTCTCATTTAATCCAGTCCTTTCTTCTACCATTAAAAGGCTACTTAGTAAGCTTAAAACCACCACCCTAGCTACTGACCATTTACCTTCAGAATACTTAAAACTTATTGCAGAAACACTTGTCTAACCAGTCTCCATATTAATAAATGTCTGCATAAAAGCAAATTTAAATTCCTATTCTGGGTAATAAATCCCGTATCTTCCAACTATATAATGGTGATATCTCAACTGACCCCTCTAATTACAGACTAATAGCCAATATATCCCCCTTTCAAAAGTACTTGAAAAATGCATACAGTCTCAATTCCTTAGATTCATACTAGACAACAATCTCTTAGCTTCTACGCAGCATGGCTTCTGTCCTCATCATAATGCCCCCTATGTTCTTTTCAGTTTTATCTCTGCCATAGATCAACATGGAAATTAATCTCATCCGAAGACTTTCTACTCAGACATTCAATGCCCCATTCCTCTACTGGTTCCAAAGTTACCAAACATAAACACAAGGAGGCTTCCAGTGTGAAGAAACTAAGAACCACAATGAAATGTACCAGTGTCACACGCCACATGACCCAATTATCAAAAATTCCAAAATGTAGTTGAATAAATAAACAACTTTATTAATGTTAAACACTTTCATCTGAAAAATCAGGACTTCATCAGAAAAGTTACCTCAAAGACAGTCAAAAGGAAACACTCTTATTCCCCCTTTCTCCCTGGAGCTCTTAGTGTCTCCCAAGGCTCCATGATTCGGCCATTACTTTTCAGCATAAAAAATGTCCACAAAGCCTCTAAATACAGTACCATTATGCAACATGCTGATGGCTCTACTGTCTTGTGTTCTGTACAAAATCTAGATAATTTTCAAGAGATCAGTCAGGAATCTTTTCATTCAGTTGGCTCTGCAGCACACACGCACTTCTAGACCTCAGATTAATTCTATTCACTGCAAAACACTACTGTGAGCAAAAATCCAACTTTGCTTTAAGCTCCTTAAATAACTCCCTAATGAAATGTTTTCAACCGAAATACCAAATGTCAATACACTGAAAAAAAGACCAAACCTGCAGGAGAAGAGAGAATCCATTGCTCTTCTCCTTTAAAGTTATTTATTTATTTATGCATGTATTTATTTATTGCTTGCATTTGTTTACCGGTAAAGTCCACTGGGCCTGAAATGAGCCCATTTTAAGTGGAGGCCCAGGGAAAAAAGATCCATATTTAATTACATACAAGGAAGTTTGACACACAATACAGGGTATATAAAGCAGTAGTAGTACATTAAAATAAAATAATAACCACATAGAATAATTTAGTAATAACACGGAATAAATTTGATAACAACAGTGAAAAATGGTTTACAATCATGGTGGAAATGTAGGAATAGAAGAAGTATAAATACATAAGTAGAATGTTTAGCTGTGAAAAGAAATTAACTTAAAGGGTAAAAAGGAGGAGACAGAAGGCCTAAGGTAGGGATAATGCAGGCTAAAGTGACAGCAGAAAGAGTTAGTATGGTAGAGAGAAAGGGACGATGAACAAGTGAATGAGTGGAGAAGAGTAAGGATTCAGAGAGGGAGGTCAGGTTTTGGATTTCTTTTTTGCAGGGGGTAAGCCCCCTCACACTCATTGATACAAAGTACAAGCCCCCCCCCCCCCAAACTTACATATTCCAACTCTGAGAAAAGGGAATATTCTAAGAAATGTCCATCTTGGACTTAATGCACGTAAGTCTGTTTTTTTCCTGCTATTCAATTTCCATGTCTTGTGACTCACTCTACTGGGTCCCAGCATTTCAGATGTTTAGCTCTGCAAAACCTTACCAAGTTTGAACTTGTGTCTGTCTCAAAACTTCAAGGAGTAACTATCGATGAAAACTTTAATTTTGACTGTCACATAAGAGGAATCATAAAAAAAAAAAAAAGATAAAACTTGAAGCATTGTATAGAAAAATTCCTTTTCTTCCCTCTGCTGCAAAAATAGAACTTGCTTCCTTCTTACTGCCCCCAACACTCCTTTATGTTTCTCTCATACTGATTAACATACAATCAACATTACTCTATCTTCTAGAACAATGCTTTAATAAGGTAGCCAAATTCACAGCTAACGTGTCTTATAAATCCCATCACTGTGTCTTACTAAAGAAACTATCTTGGCTAGAACTACACCATTACCAATCTCATTTACAATTGCTAACAACCCGCAAACTTCCCTATTGGCCAGACCAATGTTCAGTCCTAAACAATAACAGAACAATATGGTCTGCTGATAAACCCCTTTTCAAATAACTAAGCCAAATAACTTTGTAGGTGATTCACTATAATCATTACATCTCCAAAATGCAGAATTCCTTATTTCTTCCCTAAAATGAAAGTCCTTTAAAATGCAACTTAAACCTCACATCTCTGACTTCTGGATCTATCGAGCCTTGCCCCACTTTTGGCAACACTATATTCTATCTATCCTATAACTCATACTAACCACAATCTTGCCCTTGGCAGTTATTTCACTCTTATTCAATGTCTAAACTGTCTAATCTGATGAATGCACAAATGTATCATTTTATCCATGTCTAACCTTATTACTATGGCTTTATGCATTATTTACTGCAATGTTCTTCAAACAAAACTTTATATATGTATTTATATACTATAGGTTCTTCCTCAGTAATGCATAAAGCATGTGGTGGGTTTGGCACAATGGCTAAGGCCTTTACCTCATAAACACAAGATTTATGGTTTGATTCTGACCTCGGGTTATTGGTTAGGCTTAAAATGACCCTTCAAGGCAATTAGCCTACTGATCACCTGTGAGCCTATAATGCAATCTCTGTATTTCATTCTCCCTACTGAAACTTGCATGCAATGTAACATATATCCTTGCATTTTATGAATTTTGCTGTAATGTTATATGAAATGAATCTTTTCTTTTTGGTCTGCACTGAAAAGGGTTAATTTCTTGTGCCAAGTCAGACTATCCACATAAACAAATGATAATAAATAAACTGTATATCATAGACTAACCCAGTATAAACTCCTATAGTAAGCTCTACTACAAGTGACATTAACAATGAATGATAATCAGAAATGATAAGACTGTGTTGTATACACATAAAGAATATACATAAAGAAAAAAAAACTAGGCTCCCTCTACAGATGCAAAAGATATCTTGCCTCAGAATCTCATCTCGCCATAGCTAGAACTCATCTTATGCCCACACTGCTATATGCCGCTCCCTCACTAACAAACCTAAATAAAACTGACAAACAATCTCTCCACCTGCTACAAGAAAATTTCCGGATTCACCACCAATACCAAGTCCCGTTCCCACCACTTCCATGCACTACAATCCCTACATTGGCTAGAATTCCCCAACCTTCTATAATATCACAAACTCAACTTAGCCCATCATATACTGTACTACCCTGAAAAAACACCTGCCTTAAACAATCTCCTTAACTTCCATAATCCAAATAGACAACTACGCTCTAGCAACAAAGCCTTAATTGCAAACATCTCCTGCAAAAACAACTCTGGGGAATCTCTTTTTGCTCACAAAATTGCCAAGATCTGGAATAACCTTTCTCCTGACCTCAGACTTCTAAATTCTACATCCTCCTTTAAGAATCTCCTAAAATCATATCTCTACTCCAACCATCTATGCAATTGTAACAAGCCACCATAAAACAACATACTAGTACAGGGAAACCTTTTTACAACTCAAGTGCATCCTCTGCCAAGGTCACTGTTCAGACTGTACTATACTCTTCTGAACACCTCTTAATGCTCACTGTAAATACTGTACATACTGTAAATATTTCTACAAGTAATCACCTGTTTATCTACCTGCAAATTTATACCTACACTCTGGCCTATTGTAATTAGTGCTGTAACTTGTTATACTATGTTAAGGTAATCTACAACTTCTTCTCTCATGTTATTGTAAATTGTATTTTCTCTCTTTTTTATTGTTCTGGAGCTTTTCTCCCCTAGGACTCCACTGAAAATGGACACCTGTTGTCCAGTTGAACTATCCCGGTTAACAAATGTGAAATAAATAAAATAAAAATAATAATAAAATAAACTCCAACAACACACTTCAGTTGTTTGGCTGTGCATACAGAAAGGGCATTGATTGCATGAAATTGTAAGACAAACTATTAAAGATTTTTATTCTGCATCCCTGATTTGATCCAAATACTTGGTCTAATGGAGTTCATACTTGCTCTGTGGCTGAAAATGTCAGTCAGACTATTTACATGGTGCAATTAATGACACTTAGATCAAGTAAAGCAAAAAAATGATTTAATCACATCCCCCTGTACTCAATGTTGTGCTTCCTCTGCTCACAGGCAGCTGATGCTTTGAATGCTAAAATTCTCCATTTTGATTAATACTCTGTTACTATGAACCTATGTAATATAGTGCATGCATATACACACATATGCTTGTATTATATTACAGGAAACAGAGTGTCTCTTGCAATATAATACATGCATATTTCTGTATATGCATGCACTATATTACAAAGGTTCATAGGTCCATGGGTAATTTCTAGGCTAATGGCACAAAATCCTTTATAAACATAGCCAATAATACCCAGGATATGGCAATATTATATCTTAATTCCTCAGATTTGGGAAGAGGTGGTATCAGGCTAGTGGGTCTTTGGGTGTTGGAGCCCTGAGTCATTTTACAGACTGCCTCTGTCCATAAGGGACATGGGCAGTACCCCAGGAGTGAATATGAAAGATTCAAAGTAAACTTTATTGTCATTTAGGACCACACATGTAACCTAAATGAAATTTCATGCATCAGCTCATTTTTGAGATTACAAACAGAAAATAAAACAACACTTACAAGTAAAAGAATGAACATAACTAACATATACAATCCTACTCCGAGTATAAAAAAGAGGAGAAAAATTCCATCACTTGAATACAGAATAAGTATACCCTCCCCTAAGTTATAATAGCTGCAAATTTACAGTTCCCCATCCATTTATCCAAATTCTTTTTGAAAACAGTGAGGGACAGGCTTTGCTTTATGAAGATGGGAAGTTTATTCCATACTCAAGGTAGCCTTTGGGATGCAAATCTGTCTCTCCAGCAAGTTGTGTTAGAAGCACAAATAAGATTCAGATCAATGTAACATGTAACCCTTGTATAATTTTTCTTGTGAATGTGACATTTCACCAGGGTTGGATCAGAGAATGCCTTGTAGGTCATGCATAAGTCACCCCTCAATAAATGATATGAGACAAAGTAAATAGGTAGGGTCTTTAGTCAGTCTGCATCAGACATATGTCTTATGCTTTGCATTTTTTATTCAAAATCCTCTGGGGCCACTCCAGTTGGTGAAAGTGCTTGGTTAGATAAATGCAGAAGGTAGCATTGTACTAGATTAAGGGCCTGATAAGGGCACTAATACTTCCTTTGAACTTGATGCCAGCCTTTACTTATAAGTTGAGCCCCAAAGAAGGATTTCCTCACCATTGTAGCTATGTGGTGGTCAACGTTTAAGTTACCATCTATTTTTGTTCTGAGGTCCCTCACCACTGGGTCTTCTTTTAGAGGTGTGCTATAGACATTATAATTTGCAGCAATATCTGGTTTACCAAAGCATATGATTACATATCTTTTAGCATTTAGCCTCAAACCATGGTTTCGGCACCAGTCATTTGTCATGTTTAGGCCAGTTTGTTAAATGTCAACACTGACTGAGGATTCAATGATCACCACCAGCTTACAGCTGTCAGTGAATTTCATGAGCCAGAGGCCCTCAACATTGGCCATCACTTCAGAGAAATATATACCAAACACTGAGCCTTGTGGGACACCTCTAGTAACAGGTTTCTTATCAGAAGTGGATTCACCTATCTGCACAACATGTGTCCTGTCAGTGAGCCAGTTTGTCATCCATCTGATGATGTAGGTGTTTATGCCTAACTCAGTAAGTTTATCTATGATCCCCAAGTGGGGGATTATGTCAAAAGCTTTAGTGGGGTCTAGATAAGGGGTATGTACCATTTTACACTCATCCATGGCTCAGGTGACTTTCTCAAAGAATTCTACAAGACTGAACAGGCAAGTCCTTCATTTGACAAAGCCAAATTGTGTCTGGTCCAGTGTTTGGAGACTTCCTATGCCATTATTGATTAGGTCTATTATAATTCTCTCCATGGCCTTACTGATAAGACTGGTAAAGCTTATGGGTCTGTAGTTCCCTGGGTCAGTCGATGGGGCTCCCATGTGCAGAGAAACAGCTGTTGCTGTCCTCCATTCCTCTGGGACAAAGCCTATCCACTGGCTGTGGTTAAAGAGGGTTTCTAGTGGTCATAATAGATTCTACTTTAAGCTATTTTCGATGCATCCTTGAATATTGTTGTGACCCATGGAGACTTTGTTTTTGGCATTAGCGAACGTGGTAAGGACCTGTTCCCTCATAATTACCAGTATGGGGATGGTTGTGAGTATATCTTTAGGTGTGGTAGGAAGTAATGGGGGGAGGGGGTTGAACTGAACTTGTCAGCAAACAAGTGTACTATAGTTTCAGCCTGGGTGTAAGTGTTGCTGTTAATTATTAACTTGGCACATTGCTGAGTGTCTCCTCTGAGGTTACAAACATAATTAAAAAAGCATTATGGTTATATTTCATCTAGGAGACAATCTTTGCCTCACAGTTTGATTTGGCAGATTTGACCAGCTCTCTAATTTGTTTGTTTAGACTAGTGAGTGTCTTTTTGCACTGTTTTGTCTGTTCCATCTTGGTTTTGGAGAGGATTTTTTTCCTTTTGTTGAATAGCCTATTTATGCTAGGGATCCACCAGGGTGGTTTATTTTTGTCAGTAATCATAGGTTTGACTGGGACAGATACTGCCTTTTCTATGCACCTACAAATGTGATTGTACAGTTCTTTTGTATACACCTCAGAGTAGTCCTCAGTGTCATCCATGTATTGAGGGGTTTGGAAGTTTAATAAGCTGTGACTTAGTTTGGTAATTGGCCTTAGCAAAGTTCTTAATAGATTTGGAGCTTGATGGAGGTTCTAGGTTAGTTTTAATACTAAAGGAGATCATTTTGTCCTCAGATCTTACCAGGGAAAAGTTAATGCATGGGAGGGAGCAGCATTCACCCATGTTTGTGAGTACTAGGTCTGGGATATTTGCACCTCTAGCTGGGGAGCTAAAGTGTTGCTCCAGGGTGTTTACATAGATGAAGTCCAAAAACCTCAAAGCAAGTGAACTGTGGGTCATATATGTCTTCCAGTTTATGGCGAGGTAGTTGAAGTCACCCATAACTATGGTGATAGGCTGAATGTTAAGAGATTCCAGAAAGTTTAGGTAGGAGATATGGTTTTCCAGACTCATGTTAGGGGATGTGTTGCTAGCAAGGATATGATAGGGGGTCACACCCCTGGTTAGTTGGGCATGGAGAAGCTCATGCTAGTCATGTTGTTGGACCAGTCTAACAGTGTACTTGTTCTTTATGAATACTGAGATACCTCCTCCCTTTGGTTTATCCTGAGCTGAGAGGGATCAAAATGCTTAAAAGGCATTGTAGCCTCTGATAGCACATGTACATATACACACAAACACACACACACTCACTGTTCAACAGAGGCCAATTGACATCCCTGAAACTGCTAAATCTGTTTTCACTTTTTTCCTTTTCTGCTGTTAGCAATATCATTGTTCTTTCCTGGAAGTTTAGTTTTTACGTAAAGATTGAACCAAAAATGTTTATCATATTGATTACTGCTGCAGTAGCATTACTGGTATGACTATAACATCCAGCCAGTTTCCAAAGCTTTAGCGCACTTTCCACAGTTCCAAACTGTCTGTCAGCTCAAGCTTAGCTGATTAAAAGATAAGTTTGAGTGACAAGCCCTTCAGAGCTTTAATGCCACTGAAGAGTATACTACTCTGAAGCTTTCAAGGATCGACAGTTGGCATGTGCTGTTCCTTTGCTGGGAAGATAAGTTCCCTTTGGGGAAAAATTCTATGCAATAGTTTTTGTTTATTATTAGTACTTTGCCTTTTCAGGAAATTTATTTTAAAGCTAGGAGTTTGCATTTTAATTTACTTTTAAAAGAGAGCACTCTTTCTTCCTGTATCCCCAGATTTAATAAACTTCATGTAGGAATAGTGTAAGTCCTACACAGAGCGTACTGTGGCTGCGTCTGCAGCACCCCCTCAGCAGCATGCTCTGCACATTAATGAAGACATGCTACTGAGAGAGAGCCATGTAACACAGTTACATAATAGGTGTAGGGGGTATGTTGCAGTGTCTGGAGATGAGTAACATGCCCCTTGCACTGTTAAAGTGCCAGATGGCACTTAAATAATAAAGTGAAACTAAATATTTTTTTTGTGTCTGTGTTTGCGCAGCACAGTGCTTAGCAATAGACACGTCAGACATCTAAAAATAGAAATGGGGTGCATTTAATTATTTAGGAAAGGTCAAGTTTAAGCATAGCTAAGCAGGTTTGCGCAGCATAGTGTGGTGCTCAGCAGTGCTGAAACTTAAATGAGAGATATTTAGAAATATATAGCTGAAATCACCATATCCTCAGTAGCTGAATGGTTAGAGTAACTGCCTTGTGTGCAGTTGGTGAATGGTTTGAATACACATTCAGGCCATTCAGCTTTTATGTGAAACAGGAAAATGTTATAAAAATATATTTTTTTAAATTTTGTATATATTGACATTTGTTAACTGGGTTAGTCAACCTAGACCAGAAACCCATTTTCAGTGGAGACCCAAGGATAAAAGCCCCATTTACACACAAGGGTCCAATACATTAAAACTATTCACCAAAATAAAGTAATTAAAATGCATAAGGCTAGGAGATATAAAGTAAAATAGATATACATCATAATAAAGTATCATTATTGAACAATTACTTTCAATGTTTCTTTTTTTATTTTTGAAAAAAGTCTGGTTTGCCCGTAGCTAGGCTCTGCTAAACACTGCTAAGCCAAGCCAAGCAATGCTTAAACAGGACCTGTTTTAGCAGTACTTAGTAACAGGCAGCTCCGCTTAGCTGGTGTGGGCAGTGCTAAGCATTTGCCAGTTTAAGCACTGCTCAGCTAAGCTTAGAGGGTTTGCGCAGTGTTAAGCTTCACTTCACATTTTTAAAAATGGTCCAATGACAGCAAAGGGTGGGAAAATAGCCTTATTTAAGCTGAACAGGTGGGAATACAGGCAGAACCTGTTGGAGTTTGATCAGTGCAGGAGCTATGGCAGGAGTTGGAGAGGGTGCATGCTTCTGCATGCAGCAAAATGGCATGTTGCAGTCCAAGGTCATGGTTAGACTCCTCATAAATGACCATGAAATCCAGCTGTTGCAGGGCCACTACAGGGGTCCAAAAACAAATCTGAGGCCTGGGACAAGCTGGCATGTGACCTCACTACTGAAACTGGCATCCCCCTCACTGGTGAGCAGGTGCATCAACACTATGATGACCTGTACTGTAGGAATGGGGACCCCTTGGCCCAGCGGATCTAAGATGCTCAGAATGACAATGCCCCACAAGTTTGAAAGTGTAGGAAGCATTAATTTACCAACGTCTAGTTTGAATTCTGACAGACATGTATGCATAATGGTGTGTTTCGATCCCCACAGTTGCAGAGGAGAGAGCTCGCAACCAGGGGACCATGCAGGGCGCCTAGCCAGGTTGTGCTGAGAGTGTGGTGAGTGCAGATATATCCTGCAATATATAGTAATATAATTAAAAAAGAGTACACTAGTAACCGCAGTAGGTATGTTCTGTTTTGAGTGCACTGCAATGAATGTGTTCATAGACCTGGACTGATATAAGTGAGTAATGCCAGGTACAGTTCAATATACATGAAAGCATGAAACCTGATAATGTTTTGGAAGTTTGGGTTCATGAAGGGCCGATCATGTCTCCTGAACCTGATTTACTTATTTGAATCAGTCTCCAGAGGCGTGGACAAGGGTAAGGCAGTCCATACAGCCTATAAGGATCTCGCCAAGGCCTTTGACACCATCCTCCACTCTGGAATCATAGATAAACTTTCTAAGATGTGCATTAATCCCTATGTCACTCGATGGGTTGCCAGCTGGCTTGCTGACAGAACCCACACTGTAAAAGTAGCTGACTCCAAATCCAGCTCCAGACAAGTGACAAGTGGAGTACCTCAGGGTTCAGTCCTGGGACCTCTCTTGTTTGGCATCTACTTCTCTGAAGTACAGGCCAACACTAAGGGATTCTGCCTAACAAAGTTCGCAGATGACTGCAAACTGGGAGCCATTATTGAATCCCCAAATGATGTCGATACTCTACAAAAGGGCCTTACAGAAACAAATGCTTGGTGCCAGATCCATGGGCTCAAGCTCAATGCCAAGAAATGTATAGTTATCCTCTTTGGGGAAAAAACATGTACCCATGAATTACCACATAGGTGGCAGTACACTAAACACCAAAAGTGTGATAAGCGACCTAGGGACACAGGTGGACAGTGGTCTCACCTTCAATAACCACATTGCCACAACAGTCAGGAAATCATTCTATGTGGCACACCTCATCATTAAGGGCTTTTCATCCACAAAAAAGGAGGTAATTGTCCCACTCTACTCATCCCTCATTAGACCCATTATATAATACAATGCCCCATTTGGTATGTACCTCTCAAGACATCTGCAACAACTGGAAAGGCCGCAGAAATACCCCACTAAAAGAATTACAGGCCTAAAGCAGATGCCTTATGCTGACCGCCTTAAAAAAACTCCAGCTATACTCTGTCGCATATCGTCTATTCTGAGGCGATCTCTGCTTAACATACAAGGCCATGTCAAACCCAGAGCTGTTGGACATGCTACACTTAAAGAAATCCCAATCCCTCAAAGCCACACGATCCAGTGATCTAAACCTTGTCATCACAATAAACAAAATATGCTGGAGGGATAGGTTCCTGACTCAGAGATTCCCCAGACTCTGGAATAGACTGCCCATACATGTCAAGCAGAGCACCTCTTTGGCCCTCTTCAAAAGGAACCTTGATTGGATGGGAGATAGGAAATTCACTCCAGAGATCACGTCACTCGCCCTGCTAGACAGGGGTCCAGGGAAGTAAATAGTGTGGGAAGAAATTGTTATGGCTAGGCTTGTATAGGCCCTAGGGCCGATAGCCTATTACCAACCTATGAACCTATGAACCTAAGATATTTACTACTGCATTAATAATGTTAAGGAATAGCAAGTGTATACTGTATTAAAAATGATGTTCTGGAAATAAAGTACAACTGGATTTATAATGTAAAGGGAATAAATAATCTGCATTCATACATTTCAGGAAATGAAGTACACCTGCAGTCAAAATTGTTAGAGAAATAAAATTAGTAACGCATACATTATGGAATAGCTGTCTTTCAATGCTTGCATTATGTAAAGTGTTCAAAAATTTAAAAGACTGCTAACTGTTTCATGTCACCCTCAACAAAGGTTTTTTGTGCCAAATGTTGTGTGTATTTTGGGATGCTGGTCAAGAAATTGCTGTGAAGTAAACATGGGTATAATACCATGAAGTGACTAAAGATTGGCCGACAAACAACTGTTTTGCTAAAGTGTAGATGTGGAGCTGTACTACAAGATATACTGCATGATGATATTTGTTCTGCACTAAGATCTGACCCTTGAATAGTAACGTATAAGGTATTACAGTGTTTCCCTCAGGACTGTCTTGTGTTAACTTTTGCATTTCAATTATATGTATTCCTGAATGTAGTTATGCTGATGCAGTCTAGTATGAAACTGTAATTGCTGTAGACTGCAAATATACCATCTGCAACTGTATATGGGTCAGATAGACACATCAGCACCCCAATATGGTCTGTACACATCACACATATTCCCATCCACTAGGGGTTAAATATGTACACCTGCATTCCAAGTAGTAATACACAGTTCATCACTATCTCTGCCATGCATGTGTGTTCAAGTGTCACTGCAGTATTCTGTGACACTCTACCTACATTACCAGGTTGGAATTTGTTACCAGGTGAGCTCTAGACACACATCAGTCAATCAACACACAGCAGTGGCTCAGTAGCTCAGACTGCTAAATGATATGTATGTTCATTTTTCCTGCACACAGACCGGGGTTCAAATCCATGGACAAGTGCTGCTGTATATTTATAGAAACAGACATGTACTGCTGAGTATGTATAGACAGTTATGTATTGTTAACAGATGTTGTCCCAACAGGAATGACAGGTAAATAAATTGTCTGTAGTAACTGTTCCAAATGTATACTAATTTGTGTGTCCAGATGTACTAGTGTGCAAACAGCATTCCTCAGCAAGGTGATAACACTTCATTAAATTAAACATCCACAAATACACTACTATTCCACATTAATAAGACAAATAAAACTGCTCATTGTTTTATTGTTTTATGGCTGTATGCCCGGTGCAGCTGTGAATGTCTGCTGATAATTTAACCACATGCCTGCCAAGGACGGCAGGATATGTGTAAACTCTCAGTACTATGCACGATACATGTCTTTCGAGTGTCACGCTGTCATGGATAGTGATCACTGTTGCCAAAATCCTTGGATAGAGATTTAACATCCAGTCTAAGTGTGTCAGTAGCTCAGTCACACAACATCAGTGCACAGTACATCTTGATAGTCATATGTTTCCCTGACATGTAATAGTCCCCTGTAGTTGTGTACCTGTAGGTGTTACAGCTTAGCCCATACTGCCCCATGTGAATAGCTTGAGAAGTATGTATGTGCTACAGAAGATATAAGGCACTTGTAGACATAAAAGTGAGGGCAGACCTGTAGAGTATAGAACAGTACTGTTGCAATACATATAAGGCTATGCTGTTGTTAATGGAATTTATCTCTCTCTAACCCTTATCTGCATCACAAATATTATTATTGTTATACTATGGGCATGGTTTCCATTTCACATATATTCTCAAAATCATTGTTGGGCCTTGTGTTTTATTATTGTTACATATTACAATGGTTGCATACTAACATACCTTGTTGAAATACCAATGTTTTTGGCCTTTTGCCATAACTGTTACTGGAATGCTGTTACAATACTGACTGTTATCCCATTTACTGTTGTGTTTTGTATGCTATACAATTTTATTCTTCTGGGTTAATTAGACACCTATGCATGCTGTAATAACTAACATTTAAATGTTCTGTGCATGACTAACCTATACACATTGAGAAAAACCTCAACACCATAGCACGGGTAGGTAGGCCAGTACCTGTAGACAAACCTACCCCAACTCATCTGGCCATGGCACTGGCTCCCAGCATGTCTGGGACCCAACCTGGAGCTGCCCTCTCTGCTGGGTCCTGCAGCACCCATGGGTGGAATCACCTCAGGGAATGAAGCCCAACCCCACCAGGCACGGAGAGGGAATGATCACCTAGCAACAGTTCCCAGGGATGGTGCACAGGATTCTCCAGTGTGATATGGACAATTGACTGCACCAGATCAAGGGCAGACTGGCACACCTGGGAGGGGCAGGCCAACCCCAGTGCCCAGCCCCCAGCATAGCCAACTTTGGGGCCATGAAGGAGCAGTAGTGACTGCTCATGGGTGGGGAGCTCAATCCCACTCCTGCTGTCTGGGGGCACTTGGTCCTCTGATTCCACAACACCCTCCCCGTCCATGGTGCTTACCCCCATCATCTGTCATACACCATCCCTATCTGCTGTCTTGTCTGTTTGCAAATGCTACCTCTTCTACCTAACTTATTTCCCTGCACATACCTATATCCCTTCCTCAATATCCCACTCTCCTTAAAAAAAATGGACATCTGTCCCACAAACAAATATCACCCCATACATAGCTCTCCATTTATCCCACACCTACACTGCCATCAATCATCACAGCAATTAATCAACAAAAGTATGTTGCCCACCCCTCCCTCTGGGATATGAGGCTCTAAATTCCAAATTGTCCACAACATGCACAGTTGTTGCTGTACAAGAAATGGAGTGCTGTGGTCCTTTCCTACACCCATCCTGCACATCCCTACCTGCCTTTCATATTGTTTTTCCCCTTCTTGCCCCCATTTCACCACTTTACTATCACCCCTTTTTTCTTTTCTTTTCTTTTTTTTTTTTTGGAAATAGCGCAGGTTTACGCAAGGATAAGAGCCACTTAGCATCGCATTGTGTCATGTAAACCCATACAAACCCATTTACAGCTGCTTAAAACTGCTTTAATCACCTTCTCTCTGTCTGACACTGTTCTGCACATCAGTAAAATTATCACCTTGGCAAGTTTCAAAACCAGAACCCTGTCAATTACAGCACACTGCATTAGCCCACTAGGCCACTCAGCATTGATGAAAAGCAGGTGTTTCCATAAACCTATCCTTATTGCCAGTGACACACTGCTTGTACATATAATGGGACAAATGACAATGTACTTGGGACTGTGATACAGACACCAAATCAGTACACAGACAAATCTTGATGGATGTACGTGAGGCCTAGGATATCAGGTACAGATGACAACTGTAGACTATTGCAGAATGTCCACAGTGGTGCCATCTACATTTGGCACAGTTGTCACACAACCTATGCTGTGTGCTGAAATACTGGCAAGCCAGTAACTATTGAGATTATGAAATCATGACAAACAGTTCAGTGTCACGTGTCATACACATCCGATCACACAAGTTCATGCCAATCCTGTGTAACAGACTGTATGCATGCACATATGTCTTGCAAATAAACCTGCTATAGTATTAACTCTGTAGCTCAATCTGTTACATTCCTAGCATGCTTAACATTTGTCCACTCACAGTCCTGGCTTCCATTCCAGTATGTTGCATGTCAAGTACATAGTTATTAGAAAAATTAAATGACTGAGCTGTGCAACTTTAAGAAGAACTTTTTTCAGCTACTGCAGTCACTGCCAACCATATTAGCACCTCAAAGGCCTGTAGGTTGGCATAAACTTCACAAATATGTATAGGTGTCCTAAATGTCACCTACCACTCTCTGGATGGCACTATTGCATAACATATGTACCAGAGGCACATGCCTCACATGGACTGTTATGGATACCCTCACCCTGGCTATGCTGTGACAACAGAGCTGACACTGCCCCCTCACTCACATATATAGCTTGCTGTCCCACAATGTGTTTGCAATCCCCAGTATGGCTTCAGGGCAGAATACAGCAGCTGTAGCCTGCAACATATGCATCAGTATGTTCAGCTACCTACTACATACCTACCATACCCCCAAATACCTAGAACAGGTAAGCCACACAACACCCATATATAAAGAAATGGGGGGCAATGGTCAAGTGACAGAAACATGTGTCAAATTCTTCCCATGCAAACATACATAACTGATAGACCAGCAGCTCCAGCAGCAGCATGCATATTCTGATGCAAATGACGCATGACACTCACATCTGTCTGCCTCCTTACTGACCTCAGCCCACATTGTTAAACAGTAAACTGCCACATAATCAGAAAGTCTGTTCACAATGGCCAAACATAGCATGCAAAACTGCTGACATACCACATAAATCCAAACCATGGACAGTATTTCAACCTAGCCTCTGTGATGTTGTAGTCCCCACACTTCTATAATGTTCTTTTCACAGGCCAGGAAAAGGGTCAAGGCCTACATGAACCTTCAAACACAGCACTGTGTTGCCAAGACTTTGGCTAATGACAATGCAATCCAGCTGTTCTGAATGTAGTTAGCAAGTCTGAGCCACAGATTGGTGCACAGGCAATCAGCTGTTCATAAGC
The DNA here is from genome assembly GCF_019279795.1 of Protopterus annectens. Lineage (NCBI taxonomy): Eukaryota > Metazoa > Chordata > Ceratodontiformes > Protopteridae > Protopterus > Protopterus annectens. Next base: position 1,756,283,708 of record NC_056739.1, read on the forward strand.
ATTACCTACAAAAGACAAGCTGCTATCTATGGTACACAGGTCTGTGACTTTTTCCTATGATGACAGACTGTGCTATCCTAGCATTCTACTACAGAATTTCTGCACATAAAGAAGTACAGCAGTATATCGGGTATGTAATAGTATTCCCCATGTAATCGGACACAGTTGCAGGATGTAGGCATGGGAAATAGGGATTACCACAATAGAGGTCTGTGATAAATATCTTGGAATTACATGTTGCAGTCAGTCAGTTGTCCAGCAGCTACAGGCTTCCCTTTTGGCTCTGTCTGCTGTGACATAAATCACAGCTCTGGTCCCTGAGTCCCCCCCAGCAATGGTCAACTCATGTACGAATGTGACTGGATTGTGTATTACACAATAGTGACAGTCAGTAGTGGTGGATACAGCTGCCATATCACATGATGTCCTGTCAGTCTGATCCTCTTACGCTGTGAATGTCACACAGGCATACTTCAGACATTGTCCAGGTGTCCCTGACTGTTCCTGACATACTCTGGCTACATAGTGCTACATAATTATTGCATGCGCCATGGAGCTTATATGCCTGGAGAGTGTCTGACTGTGTATCTAAGTTGGATGACACCAGCAAGCCCTGTGGCTTAACAGGGTGGAACAGGTCCTCAAAATGGTATAACCATCTCTCACACACACACACACACACACACACACACACACACACACACACACACACACACACACACACACACACACACACATACACACACACTGTGCTACAGGAGATATGCTTCACACACACACCCGCAACCAGTTATGAGATTAGAACCCCTACCTATCTAGTTGTATGCATTATAGGGCTACGTACATATCACATGTGCTGTGGAGCTTATGTGCCTGGAGAGTGTCTGACTGTGCATCTAAAGTGGATTACACCAGCAGGCCCTTTATAGTAATCCAATAGGGGATTAACAGGATGGAACAGACCTTAACATGTATTGGCATTGCACACACATAGGCAAGACATACATACAGCTATAAGGGGATATACCTACACACACAAACTGCATTACCATTGTTGGGATTAGAACCACTACCTATCTAGCTGTAGACATTACAGTGTGATGTACTTATTACATGTGTCACAAAGCTTGTAGGTCTGGAGAGTGTGTAACTGTGCATCTAAGGTGGATGACATAAGCAGGTCCTGTAAAGTAGGCCAATGGGGGTTTACAGGTAGGCACAAGCTTTAAAATGTATTGGCAGTGCACACACATAGGCAAGAAATACAGACAGCTACAAGGGGATATACACACATGCACTGAGTTGCCATTGCTGGGATTATAACCACTACCTATCTAGCTGTATACACTATAATGCTATGCAGTTATTGCATGCACCACAGAGTTTATGTGTTTGGCTAGTGTCTGCCACTGCTATTGGGGAGGATGACATCAGTAGCTGCTGACAGGGAGGCCACTGTTGAGGAGGACACTAGTTACAGGGCCATAAAATGGTTGACCATTGCACAGACATAGGCTTGTTGAGCGTGTGTATTCTGCTGTATATATGGAATATATACACAGTCACAGATACACACACACACACACACACACACACACACACACACACACACACACACACACACACACGATGGGATAAGTGAGATTAGAACTCCTACTTACCTATTTTATACACTAGAGCTCACCCTGTTATCTGCATGTTTCACTGGTTACAATTGATGTATGAATGGCTGGAGTACTACATCACACTGTCTTTCTGGGTCTCTCTCTCTCTCTCTCTGTCCCTCTCCCACTCTGTCTCTCTACATATGATATATTTATATGCTACCTATATATATATATATATATATATATATATATATATATATGTCTATATTAAACTCAACAGATCCAGACATATCTTATATGTGCCACATACAAATAGATAAGGGTAACCATGCCTGATGGTGATAGGGAGCAACAGTTAAGGTATATATAGCTGTCTATATGCACAGAGATATATGGACATCACAGTTCTATAGTCAGATGTGGATTTAGACATGGACTGAATTGGCTATGTGTTGGAGCATGCGCATGAATGACCATCATTATTTACAATAAGACTCCAGGCCAGACCTACCTGCACTCCAGTCCAGGCTTTTTCGTGCTACAGCCAGTTGTCTGCTGAACCTGATAAAACAGTCCAGTATATCCCTAATATAATGCCTGAGGGATTTCCTGGCTATGTGCTGTCTGTAATATCTAACCCATAGCTAGGGTGTGTACAGAGTGTATTGGACTGAACAGAGTTTTGCATAATATGTCCGGTACATTTTACATAGCAGTGTGATTTCTTGGTACATCAGTGGCAGATCATTATAGATTGATGTGAGGAACCACTGACAGACATTTGGGTTACCGATGCCATACACTGCAGGCATGCCATGCTACCACATGAACTTTTCTATTCTGCACTTTCTACATTTGTCTGGCCAGTAGTTCCTCCTTCCTCTTATATGAGGGCCTTTGTCCTGCCCTGTTCCAGGTCCTGGCTTTGTCCACAGTTGCTGCTCTATGTAGTTGTAGGTATGCTATGACTGGGGTAAGAGATGTAACACCACACACATGGTTACAGATTTCACACCTCTGACTGTACCTGTTTTGCAGGTTGTCCAGCATTGTGCCCCATCTGTCTGCTCTGGTCCTGAGACAGTTTGTGTTGTACTATTATTATAAAACTACATGTTGCCCATACCCCTTAAATGCTTGCAGCCATTAATCTGGACAGGGCCATATATAACAGTGGGACATAGGCCCAAACATGGGGACAAGATTTTAACATTGCTCTTACAAACCTATACACTTGATAGAATGGTTTTGTATTAGCATGCATTTTCCAATGGGTATGACGTCTGCATCTCAACTGTCTGTCATTAGTTTCTCACAGCAACCTTTATTGATTTGCCAATAGCTTGCCAGAAAACTGCAATGTTATGACAAGCAGAACAGATACATGATCCATAAATGTGGAAATTCTGCTAAGCTCTGTACATTTGTGAGGTATGGATGGTGCCCACTGAGTTGTAAGTGCTGATACAGTTATGTGACAGCCTTTATATCCTGGTGCTACACTGACTTGTTACAACATGCTGTTCTACTAGCCACCATCTACATTACTCGGGGCTGTGTAATGTCCATATCTGTGGCCCCCTGTACCTCTACTTTCTCTGTCTTTGTCCAGCTTTCTTGCAGTTAGAAATACTGACATATATACCATCTGTAGAACTCCTACCATAGGCGTAGCTCACATGCAAAACAGTAGGCGCAGCCAGTCTCGAACCATGTACCCCATCAACCATGGTAATGTACTTACCCACTAAGTCATGACAGCCACCAGACAGTGCAGTTTACTTCCTGACACTATCAACCACAAACATAGCTCATTGACCCCTGCATATTGGGGACATGGTACATGCCTCTGGGTTGATTGGGACAGCCCAGGGATTGTGTGGTATGCTGACATTTCCTTGCAAACATACTGTGACTGCAGCTGTATGGAGGTCACGGGTGTGTTGGGGTAGGGGACTCTAGCTTTGACAGTCAAGCATCTGTCCTGTTACCCCACGGTATGTCATTCCCTTGCATAGCGCAGTGGTTTTTGCTTGGGGCCTACTGCATATTATGGGCCAGGCAGTACTGGACAGAGTTTCTGTTCTCCCACACAGCTGTCAGTTGTTTGCTGCTATCCCGGTGGCCCACTCTATTCCCCTGCATACATGCGGCAGGTCCATACATATGCTACCAAAGTCTACTACCCCATTCATTTGTTGTAAAGAAGAGTGACTTACCTTGTGCCTGCAGCAGGTGAGATAACAGTGCTTCAGGGCTGTCTCTGTCTGATGCATGCAGTACACAGCCAATACATGGCAAGGTACAGGTTGTGTGGTGTGGCTGGCATCCTTTTTACTATGTATGTGAGTGAGAGTGAGGTGTCAGTCCCTAAGTCCCTAGGTTGTCAGTGCATGTGCTATGCATTGCCTCTTTGCCAAGCCCAGGGCATACCGGGCATGCCTACATCTGCCTATAGGGATAGGCTCAGGGGGTACCTCCTCTGAGTCCCCCTGTGGCAACCTTGGAACTGGTGGGGGACTGTGTGTCCCTTCCCTGTGATGTTCCTGCTGCAGCTGTTTCTGCAGGATCATATTGTGTAGCATGGCACATACTGTGAACATGTGTGCACATGTGGCTGGAGAGTACTGCAAGGCTCCAACAGATATATCGAGACAGTGGAACCGTGACTTGAGCAGCCCAAAGACATGCTCTATGATGTTCCTAGTTTGTGCATGTGCCTCATTATGGCATTCTTCAGTAGGTGTGGGTGCATTTCTGATGGGTGTCATCATCCATGGTTCCAGTGCATAGCCAGCATCCCCAGAAGATTGGCATACAGAATGTGCCCCCTGGCAAAGATCTAGTACAGCTGTGAGGCATGCCAGATGTGGGAGTCATGATAGCTGCCAGGGGTGCCATGGCTGCCAGGACGCACATTCATGATAATGCCCTGGGCATTGCACATGACCTAGCAGCTGATGGAGTGATGCCCCTTGTGGTTGATGTAGACCCTACCCTCTTCACCAGTTGGTATTTTGACATGCACATGAGTGCAATCTATGGCACCCAGTACCTCATGATAGTGTGCTACATGGTGGAAAAGATGAATATTACTGACCTTCTCCTCAGTGGTGCAGGATAAATAAATGTTTTCACTAGTGTGTGCTTGCATGCCATCCAGGAACTGGTGGAGTGCCCTGGATGCAGATGCCTGTGAGATTCCCATTATGTCGTCCCCAGTTGGTCTTTGAAAAGTACCTGTAGCTAATATTCTAAGGGCTGCACATACATTTATTTCCACTGGGATGGGTTCCCCTCTGTTGGCTCTGGGTCTGTGTTGAGGGAGGCAAATGCTTGCTGAGTTCTTGTAGTATGTCCCTGTCTACCCTGTAGCAATATACAATCTCCAGTTCATGTAGGCCCTGGAAGGTCACCCTCGGTCTGAACATTCTTCTCCTTTTCAGTCTGGGCCTATTTTCAGCATCATCATCTTCACTGACCTCAGCATCAAGCACATAATGATGTAGCAGAGCTGCAACAGCTCCTTGCATTCTATCAGATAAAATTCCCAAGTGTGTACTCCAATGGTGCAGAGTATGTGGGAAAATCAGATTGTAGGGTGTATGCATACTTTATAGTGATGTGCTGCAGTTGCAGCCTGTGTGATTGGCTCATTATGCTGCATTCCACCTGATAGGTATATCAGTGGGGTTTGAACGGGCCACTGCCTGTTGAACAGGGCTTATCAGTCATTTTACCTGATTGGCTTTCCCAGGCTATTTTATTTTCTGTTTCTTTCACTGCTAAGCAGTGCGCTGCACTGCTCAAACCCATGGTGTTAGTGTAACATTGCTCAGCAGTTTTGACACTCCCCCAACCATGGACATGCTCAGCTTTTCTTAAACTAGCTAAAACATGCTCATCAGCACCAGACCCCCCCCGCTAAGCTGTGCTTAGCTGAACGCAAACAGCTCCACTGAGCTCCAGTCCACTTCAACATACAGTGACACACCCCTTTTGATGTCAGATACCTTTTCTACCACTACCTACATGGTTCTAGCCCTCCCACAGGTTGTATCTGCAGACACTGTAGCCGTTTTTACTATTCAGTAACCCCAGTTCATTTACATATAGCTAATTGCGTATACCCTGGATACTTTACTACTCTAGGGCCTGCCTCCATAGCAACCATTGACACTTGCCGTTATAATACTCTGCATGCTGGGCACTATAATGCAATATATTTGCAAATGTCTACTGTACACTTTTTTACACTTTTTAAATTGTTTTCCTTAACGGCAAGTTTGCGCATCGCTGCATGCTGCTCAAATGTAATATATGTATTTTAAAAAAAATATTAATTTTTAAATAATTTGCATTGCTTTCTTGGCACACTGACCATAGTTTTGTCCATTTGCATGCCTACTGTATCATAAATCAACCTCATATCATGTTTTTTACCAGCTTATGAGGTGATTTGCATTCCGTGGACACTTCTGCGTCTGCATGCTCGTTCACATCCCTCTGCACTGTTTCCTGGATCACTCAGTGGCCATGTTCTGTGTTCAGGCTGTAACACTATGCCTACATGGAGGCTCCATGTAGGCTTTATTGAATTCCACCCTATGTTTAAAACTTGTTTAAAGTAACTGAAAAACATTTTTCTCTGGAGCAATGTTGTTTATTTTACTTTGTGGGTCTGGAAAATAGTTTTAAAGTGATTTCTACTGTATTGTTATGTGAAAGAGTAGCTTTAAAAGACTTTAGATTTTTACCAGCTCTTTCTGTTTGTTCTACACAGGAAAGAGACACCATTTTAAGCTTGACCATGGAATAAACTGTCCGTCCCATGGTCAGTCCTTCTTTCAGTCACAAAAAAAGGTTAAGCAAATAGCCTTTGCCACCACAGCAGACTAGCAATTTGTCTCAACCACTGGTGGGTTACTCTGCTGTCATCATTTGTTATATCTCAGACTACTTTGAAGGTTGTGCATCAGAGTTGGCAACTCGGTACGTAAAAATCTATTGCCAATCATTAGCGGACCGGAGTTCCACTGCGGTGACCCCTAACCTGGAAAAGCCAAAAGAAACAACAACAACTCATCTTTTACCCCAGATCCCTCTAGTGTAGCACCTACAGCCACTATGGACTAGGCATAGCTACGTCCACTGCAGATGTTGAAGTCTCCTCAGTTGACAAAAGAGAGTCACTCTTGTCAGTTCTGAGAGCGTGAACATGGATGACTTCCTTGTTTTGTCAAAATGTTGTACCCATCTCCGTGGAAAGTGCTTCGGCTGCCATTTATAACACAGTTGGCCCATTTTTTTGTGTAAAAGAATGGAAAACTAAACATATTTCTACTCCTCCTCAAATTTCCTTAGACAGGAGTAGTTTACTGGGTCTGGCTCATGGTTTTATTCAGGATTCTTAATTTATTGCTTTCTGGTAAAAGAAAAAAGGATACCTCTTTTCCTGAAGAGATGCAATATTTTGAATCTGGACAAGAAGATAAAGGGACATATATAGGTTCTCTCCTTAGTTCTCTAATTCAAACACAGGGAAACTATTTCCAGAATGTGTCAATGTTTTCATTGGCAGTACACTGATGTTTTTTAGTCCCTCAGAAAAATTTATGAGCTGCCTCAGAAGGAATTTCCCGAACCTCCACCAGTTCCTCCAGTTCTGTCAGTTTTGGAGGATGTGTGTGTCTCTGCCTATAATTTCCTGATAGCCAGTCTGCTGTCCTTAAAATGGCAGAATGTATAAAGTTCCTCAGTCTTTTTATGTTTTTATACTCTCTTCCTAATCCTGACCCAGCCGCCATAGCTTTAATTAATCCTACTGCTGCTAAACTGTTAGTTAATACCTATCCTACTCTTTTTGATAAGGATGGGAAGATTATTGATGGGTTTGGGGACATAGTGTATGATTCTGCAGCTTTGATTTTTAGAATTTTAAATTGTCAGGTTCATATGTTAAAGTTTATTCTGACTAATTGTGAAAGCATGGTGAATGTTTTATCTGCAGTTTCTTCTTGTGAGGAAAATCTGCTTTGAATTATTTAGTTTCTTCTATTGTACTAATCACTGCTCTCTAATTGTAGTGTGTGTATGACTCAGTTAGTAATTCTTCCAAGGCTGTGGCCTTTAGTACTCTTTGGTACTGTTTTGAGGAGGTTTACATGACTACATTCTCAGAACCTCCCCAGAAGATGTGAATAATGACATTTTAATTTCTCCTTTGAGTAGAGATTCACTTTTTGGTTCCTTTACTGCTAAGGTGATCAAAAAGTTTGATGAAAGGGATAAGGATCGGGTGCCAGGGTCCGCCACATAACGCATGCACTCAAGTCACTCCACAACAAGTACAAATATGACTCTGTCATTGTCCATGTTGGAGTGAATGACTTGAGACGTACCTCCCTGGACTACATGAAAAGAGACATGGAAGAGCTCTCGGATCATGTGGCCCAGGCAGGTATGACTCTAGCCCTGAGTAGCATCCTGCCTTCGCCCAGAATGATATTACAATATAAGGATAAAATGATTGGCTTCAACAATTGGCTAAGCTTATGGTGTCATTCAAAGGGGATCCAGTATCTGTCTGCCTGGGATGACATGATTGACAGACCACGATGCTTTGCCAGAGATGGTCTGCACCTGTCGCCCCTGGGATTCAGGTTACTGGCTAAGGCTCTTGCCACCCCTATAGTGCATTTTTTAGGCAAACTTCAAAGGACAAAACCACCACCGTAATAGGTACAAGCATGCAAAATCTGAAGGTAATGCTACTCAATGCTAGAAGTCTAAACCTCAAAATGCACTCTCTCGAGGCACTCCTAAAATGGAGAACATCGATATCTGTGCAGTAACTGAGACCTGGTTCAAGGCTCCAGAGAGCACCCCTGCAATACCAGGCTACAACTCTTACCACACTTTTCGGCCACCAAACCAGGACTGAAACACTAAAGGTGGAGGAGTGTCAATATTCACCAAGGATATTCACACCACCAGGCTAGTTGGCCAACACAATGTGTCTGAAATTCTCCAAGTGCAACTAACACTAGGTAAGACTGCAATCCAAATTGTAGCTTGCTACAGATCCCCCACCATACCCCAAGATTCTCACTACACCTTTCTAAACATACTGGAAAATATTAAGATAGAACCCAACACCCTAATACTGGGTGATTTTAACTACCCTGCCATTAACTGGGAAAACTACTCATATCCCAACACCTTTGCGCAACGGTTCTTGGAATTCATAAATTCCAACGCCCTGGATCAACTAATCCATAGTCCCACCAGGGGCTCCAATATCATAGACCTGGTCATTACCAACATGGAAAATCAATGCTCCATACCTATGGTCACCCCCTCGTTAGTCAGGTCTGACCATAAGCTAATCACCCTTAACATCCACATCCCACTCCCACCCCCAGTAAAGAAACCACCATAAAAAACTTCTCCAAAGCCAACTTCATGCTACTCAAGTCAGAAGTGACAAACTTCATGACACCCATGCAGACGGGAACTGAAACTGCTGAATCCTACACTAAGGCACTGTACGAGCACATCCACTCATGCATGAATCGTGCCATCCCAAATAGAACCAAAATGCTCTCATCCAAAAAAAGGAAGCCAATCTGGTGGTCCCCTGCCATAAACAAACTTTACAACAAAAGGAAGAAACTTTTGCAGAAAAGAGGAAAATCCCAGGATGCAAAAAACTCCCTTACTAGCCTCAGTAAGAAACTGAGATGCCTCATAAAATCCTCCAAAGCTAGTTACGAAAATAAAATTGCCCAAGATTCCAAAGACAACCACAAAGCATTCTATAACTATGTCAAAAATCTAAATGGCAATGCTCAGATCTGCTCTGAGCTAAAACAGAATGGCATTAAATATACTGATTCAAAGGATATTGCCAATATCCTGGCAGATCGAATCAGTGCCAACTTCACCCCCCTCTCACCCCCTAAATGGCCCATCTTAATACCGGAAGATTGCCAAATTCCAGTAATAACGGCCACACAGGTACAAAACACACTCTCTAAAGCCAAGAATACAGCATCCATGGGACCAGATGACATCCCGGGCTGTGTACTACATGAACTACAATATGAACTGGCACCTCACCTAAGTGTCATGTTTAATCATAGCCTCACCTCAGGTTTCGTGCCCACTGAGTGGTGCAGAGCTACAGTTATCCTAATCCACAAGGGGGATCCACCTTGGATCCCGGAAACTACTGTCCCATCAGTCTGACAAGCCTTATCTGCAAGGCCATGGAGCGTATTATCATGGAACTTATAAACAAAGACATTGGCAACCTTCAAACACTGGATCCCACCCAGTTTGGGTTTGTGAAGGGCCGATCTTGTCTCCTGAACCTGATTGACTTCTTTGAATTAGTCTCCAGAGCCATGGACAAGGGTAAGGTGGTCCACACAGCCTATCTAGACCTTGCCAAGGCCTTTGATACCATCCCCCACTCTGGAATCATAGATAAACTTACTAAGTTGGGCATTAATCCCTATGTCACCCAATGGGTTGCTAAATGGCTTACTGATAGAACCCACACTATAAAAGTAGCCGACTCCAAATCCAGCTCCAGACAAGTGACAAGTGGAGTACCACAGGGTTCAGTCCTGGGGCCGCTCTTGTTTGGCATCTACTTCTCTGAAGTACAGGTCAACACTAAGGGACTCTGGCTAACAAAGTTTGCAGATGACTGCAAACTGGGAGCCATTATTGAATCCCCAAATGATGTGGATACTCTACAAAAGGGCCTTACAGAAACAGATGCTTGGTGCCAGAGCCATGGGCTCAAGCTCAATGCCAAGAAATGTATTGTTATCCCCTTTGGGAAAAAACATGTATCCATGAATTACCATATAGGTGGCAGTACACTAAACACAGAAAGTGTGATAAGAGACTTAGGGACACAGGTGGACAGTGGTCTCACCTTCGATAACCACATCGCCACAACAGTCAGGAAATCCTTCTATGTGGCACACCTCATCACGAAGGGCTTTTCATCCAGAAAAATGGAGGTCATTGTCCCACTGTACTCATCCCTCATTAGACCCATTATAGAATACAACACCCCATTTGGTATGTACCTCTCAAGACATCTGAAACAACTGGAAAGGCCTCAGAAATACCTCACTAAAAGAATCACAGGCCTAAAGCAGATGCCCTACGCTGACCACCTTAAAAAACTCCAGCTATACTCTGTCGCATATCGTCTACTCAGAGGCGATCTCTGCTTAACATACAAGGCCATGTCAAACCCAGAGCTGTTGTACATGCTACACTTAAAGAAATCCCAATCCCTCAGAGCTACACGCTCCAGGGATCTAAACCTTGTCATCACAATAAACAAAACATGCTGGAGGGATAGGTTCCTGACCCAGAGACTCCCCAGACTCTGGAATAGATTGCCCATACATGTCAAGCAGAGTGCCTCTTTGAACCTCTTCAAGAGGAACCTTGACAATTGGATGGGAGAAAGGAAATTCACCCCAGGGATCACGTCAGTCGCCCTGCTAGACAGGGGTCCAGGAAAGTAAATAATGTGGGAAGAAATAGCCAGGGAATTGTTATGGCTAGGCTTGTATAGGCCCTAGGGCTGATAGCCTAGTACCAACCTATGAACCTATGAACCTATGAACCTAAGTTTAATTCAGGGAATCTCTAAGGTTTTTTCCCCTCTGTTTTCAGTTTTTTCTAATGGAATATCTAACCCTCATCCAATTTTAAGAAAATGACAAGGGTGTTAAAAAATGAGTATAGGCACCCCAAAAGCTAAAACAGTCCAGCTAGTCAATTTGATTTTTTAAGGGACCTTGTTCACTCCTCCCACCATGGCAGTCCCTTTTCCCTTCCTGAAAGTCAGAGTCTCTACCTTTCTCTTTGCCAACAAATCATTTCAGATAAATGGGTTCTGAAGACATTATAGATGACAGAGAGAGGATAATCCTCCGTGCCAAGGGTTATTCCTCATTCATCAGGCCATTCCTTTTTATTTTCACCTGCCATTAATTACATGCTGTTCCAGGGAGTGATAGAACCATTTCCTCCTTCCCAAGCAGGTTTTTATTTAGGATGTTTTAGTGTCAAAGAAAGATGATGCTTGGAGACCAATTCTGGATCTTTTCTTCTTATACCTGCATGTGATAGTGACTCGATTCAAAATGATGACACTTCACAATCTGTTACCTCTTTTTCCTCATTCAACTTTCCTGGTAACAGCCACTTTTAAAAGATGCATGTCACTGCATTACTTTTCATCCAGACTTCAGGTGTTTCTTAAGGTTCTGTGTCTATGAGTTGTCTGCCTTACCTGTTGTACTATACACTGCACCAAGATATTTCACAAAGTGTCTAGCTCTGGCTATAGCTCATAGCAGGCTACAGGGTATCCTTTTTCTTTTTCCATATTAAGATAATTGCTTATCTTTGTTGAGTCTTTTTTCAAGTTTCAGGAATATCACACTTGGGTAAGAGATCTTTTGCATAAACTGTGATTCCAAAAGTGCATTCAAAAGGCCTTTTTGACTCCTTCACAAAGGACTGTGTTCCTAGGTTGTCAGCTGGACATCTCAGTTTAAATAGCTTTTCATCCAGATGTAAAATAGCTCTATATCTAGATATATTTCTAAGTTTTTCAATCAGACTTCACACACTGAGAAGGAATATCTCTGGATTTTGCATCTCATGGCATTTATAATTCTCATGATAACCCTGGCAAGACTCCATATGAGAAAGACACAACAGTATCTGAAATCTCTTTGGTCCCAGCATCAACATCCCTTGTATTTTCAAATCCCAGTGCTGGGGTTTATCAGTAGGAAAATTACTTGGTGGAGACAGCAATTATCCCTAAATTTGGGTCTCACCTTATCCCTACTTGCTCCAAAGCTGTCACTCATCACAGATGCCTCTGACTTTACTTGGGGGCAGTTTCAGACACAATAATAGTGCGAGGTATGTGAAACATCTAGGACAGATTCAAACACATAAATGTAAAAGAGATATTTGCCCTGATAAAGGCACTCAATTCTTTTAATCATCTTTGGTCTCCACGACCTCTTCAAGTTGTTTCAGATAATGAAACAGTTATGTGGTACATCTACAAGCAGGAGGCAACCAGGTCATACTCCCTTTGCAGACTAGACATGTTAGTTTAGGATATAGCTTCCCAGCACAATCTCACACTACAGGCATCCTTCATTCTGTCAGAGCAATACTGTGTGTCAGACAACTGAGCAGGACAGGGCAGACCCTCACATATGTAAACTAGCTCAGGGGGTCTTCAATTATTTAATCATCTGTGGGGAGTTCCAACAGTATACCCATTTGCCTCCTCTCTAAATAATCATTTGACAAGATTCTGCTCCAGGACTCCATGCAGGAAGGTCTGGAAGATAGAAGCCTTTTCTTTCCCTTGGACAGGAATATTCCAGTTTGCTTTTTCACCCTTTCCACTGATATCCAAGGTACACCTGAAATTCAGAAGAAATCCCCCAAGATCATTGTGTTGACTCCCTTTCTGTCCCAGGCAAGAATGGTTCTCCCTTTTTTTAGACATAGGAAGTGGCAATTATAGCAAGCTTCCTCACAGAATGGATCAGTTCACACAAGACTAGGGTTTTTTGATACAATCCAGCCCCAATCACCTTCACCTAACTGCCTTCCTTTTAGGCACCCATTTACTGAGGACGTGCAGCAAGTATTAATGGAGACAGGAAAGCCTGCTACTAGAAAATCATATATATCATATATTAGCAAACAGAAAAGGTTTTCTAGTTGGTGCCAACAACATAACCAGCACCCATTCAGGGCTAGTTGTTCTGTGGTTTTACAATATTTGGGTGAGTTGTTAACAGATGACATTTTTACTCCTCTATCAAGGTTCATTCAGTGGCCATTTCAGCATGTCTGCTCATGGATCCTCCTGTTTCAAGGTATTCTCATGTCAAAATGTTTTGAAAGGGTTTTTGTTAAGAGGTCTTCAAGAAAACCTATGGTCCCTTGTTAAGATGTTAACTTTGATTTGCTCCATTTAAACCAGTGCATTTGGCTGACTTGAGGTTCTTAACATGGAACACAATTTTACTAATTGTTCTGATATCTGCAAGAAGAGTATCTGGGTTGTAAAGTCTTATGCTGAATCAACACTATCTCATTTTAAACAGAGACTGGGTTTATCTGAGAACTAAGCTATCTTTTATGCTTAAAGTAGTATTTGTGTTTTCTTTAAGCCAAACAATCTATTTTCACATTTTCTTTACTGATCCTAAACATGAAGGAAAAAAGATACTCTTTACCCTCCATGTCAACTGACAACTCAGGTACTTGGCAGAACTCTATCTTTCAGTCTTCAAATCAATTGTTCATTTCTTCTGAAGGTAAAAAAAGGGAGGACCTGTGTCAAAACAGACTATTTACAAATGGTTGTCTGAGATTATTACTTTTTGTTATACTTGTGATGATGTGAGGTGTTGCTAGCTATGCCAGGAGAAGTAGGGCAGTGTGTAACATGTGCCAGCATAGCTAGCTGGAGTTTTCTAAAGAATTATATGTCATTTGTATATCAAACTGATTTGTATAGGTGCTTGCATTGAAAATGTATTTGCAAAGCTGCTTGTGTTAAAAATGTACCAACAGTGGGTCCTGCTGGACAGTAAAGAAATACACCTATATGTCAGACTGTTACTGTTAAATTACCTGGTTTAGGCCATAAAGATTGTATTATACAGTTCTGATTGCAGCCAGAGATAAAAATGTTCATGAAAATCAAGACTAGGAATCCTACTGTATTGTCCTTAGGGGTGAATTAATTGGTACCCTGGAAGGTTGGAAGTTTTTAAATGGTTTTATAGCTTCCAGATGATATAACACATCTTAGCAAAGCTCTATGTGTTTGTAAGGCAACACATGTGCTAGATTCTGGTTCAGTCAATAGTAAAGGGAGGAGTGTGGGAACCAGAAGTCAGAGGACCAGATGTGTGTGATTTCATTTTCTAAGCCAGCACTGAAATGATGTTTTAATACCAGATGAGACAGAAGGCGTGGTGTAGTCTGCTTTTGAAACCTGACAAAGAAGGAAGGCTACTCACCCACTTCATCTTGCCTTGTTTTAGTAAGTAACCAGGGAATAGTAATTCTTAAAATCAGTCAGGAAAATATGTTGAGATTAGTGAAGTACTGTTTTTCTGTAACTGCATGACTCTACCCATCTCTGTTATTTTTAATATTTCCTAGGAGTGAAACTCTGGTGTTTATTGTAAACAGATATTTAGTATTTTCATGTTCTTTTATTATTTATTATTAAATATATATGACCTTTTCATTGTTGCTGGTCTTTTAGAGAAATGTTTACCCTTTGAAAATGCTTATATTTATTTGGTGACACTGTGGCCACTACTGAAAGGCTTGCTGCATTGGTCAAACACTACCATTTGTATTAGTATTAATTGTGCATAGTATAATTGGGCAACAGTGTAAAGATCCTTAAAATAGCTGGCTTTGGAGTGTTCTGGTGGCAGTACCTACCTTATAGTCTGGGCAGAAGGGGACATAGCTTGTAAATCTGTGTCAGCCTTTCCAAGATGTTTGTGTGTGTGGGGGTGTGTGAAAATCAAATCTCACAAAGTGTGTGTGAGTCAGCTACTTGAAACAGGGGCACAGAACACTGGTTTCACAGAGAGGGTGGTGGAGGATTTGGCTTGGAATACTTGGCTGAGGACTATACACTACAACTGTGTCAGTGGGTAGTCTTTTGGGGACCTGGAGAGAGAGAGAAGAAAACCCAGCCCAGGGAGTGTGTTACCTCTGTACTCTAAAGTGAAATTGTGTTTGGTGCAGAGAGCTGCCTCTGGAAATGCTACATCTATTTTTGTTCCAAATGAATGTCCCTCACCATTGTCTATGGTGAGGATTGAGACTCCTTGATTACTGGCTCAGAAGAGGGGCATCACAATTAGGACACTCTACTAGAGCCTCACCTATGGCTTTTTGGAAAGGGTTGGATTCTAGAGGTATTCAAGAAGCAGCAGCAGCTTGGTCCTCTGTACATACTTTTACAAAGCTGTATAAGCCTGCCCCTTCCCTAGGTCTAGATCAAGCTTTGCTAGGACCATTCTCCATGGGTTCCTGTATTCCTCTCCTTCCACCTCCCAATTATAGTAAGCTAGAGTAAACTGCCCATATAGCTAAGGTTACTAAAGCAGTAATCAATATGAACAAAGTACATTTACTTCAGTAAAGTTACTACAGCAGTAGATGTTCAAGTGATTATTGCTGCAGTAGCTGCTGTCTCCCATCCACCCCCTTGGTTTTGGTGTGCTGTTTATGCCTGGGTGCATTATTTATTTTCTGTTCCTCCTTTTGTCCATTGAGGGCTCAGCCTCCCTCTCTCTGCTCACAGAAAATTTTGAAGAGCTTGGCACTCAGACTTGTCTTTTAGACAACTCAGCTCAAGCTGCTTGGCAGTTTGGGCACATGGAAGGTGCCCTAAAGCATTGTATGCTGGCCAGCTGTTATATCCTTGGCTGGATCAGGACTGGACATAACCCATATAGCTAAGGCCACTTTCCTAATCCCAAGGATATATCTGCAGTGCACAGCAAACAGTAAGTGAGAGACTTACATGTAGAATGTTCTTGAAGATATTCAGCTATAGCCAACTTTCACAAGCAGTCTAAGTGAAAAGCTAGCAAATGAAAAATAAGTTCTCTAGAAAGCACACTCGACCACAATATCTAATTCCAGCTCCAATAAACATGTGTACATTGTTAAATTATTGTTTGTATTTTGACATCAAAGAAAATAATGTGAAGACGCAGCATATCATCCAGTTTTATTGGATCCCTAATGAAATGTTGGCCCTCATAATGTTGTGTGGAGAGAGACTTAAAAAAGGCCAAAATTGTAGAAGAAGAGCTAATCTCAAACATTCCTCTTCTTTAAACTTGTTTTTTTTTTTTTGCGAGGGAGCAAGCACCCTTGTACCGCACATTCCCCAAACTTAAATATACCAACTCCAAGATTGCTTTACCTCAGAAAAAAGGAATATTCAGAGAAATGGCCATCTTGTATTTGGTATGTACATGTCTGTTTTTTAGCCATTTAGTCTCTGTGTTTTGGGACTTACTCATGCAGGTCCTAAGATTTCAAGTGGTTACCTGTTTCATTCATTCATTCCTTCATTCAGTCATTCTCAGATATTCACTTTCTACAATTCAGGGTTGTCTCAGCGCCATAGCCTATCACAAAACTCAGTGAGCATAAAGCAAAGAAACTACTGCTGGCAAGATGCTACTGTTTACAGAATGCGCTCACTCACTCAATACACATTCACCTACTGGAAATTTGGGGTGATCCCCAGTTTGCATGTGGGATGTCTCTTTGATGTACAACCAGTTGAATGGTTTTCTGCTGTTGTATGTACAGGGACAGATACTTTCAAATACATAAAACTGTACCAATAGCTAAGGGATCTTAATGAAAGAAAAGCCCAAAATTTAGGCAGAGCCAGTTTTGGAGTTCAATCTATGCCTTACATAAAGCAAGAAAAAGAAAACTGTTCAAGAAGAAGGCTATATGAACCTTTATACTATGAATCTTGCAGATATTTGTCTGCCTTTGTCTAGTCAATGTCAAATCTTACAAATCATCTGAGTAACCCTGGTCAAGCCTGTGCATCCTACCAGCTAAGCTACATTTTCAGTGACCACAGGATTTGTCCAGTGGTTCTCCCTCCCTGAGCACAACTATCCCATTCAGTCCTCCTTCAGAGAAGGAGCCAGGCTCACTGTTGGTCAGGGTGAGAACACTATGGCCCATTCATTTCCTGATGGAGAGCTACATCAGACCATTTCTTCCTCTTCAAGACAAGAGTCAGGTTTTAGGGAGTGGGCTAGTCTGTTCATCATGCGTGTCTCCATGAATGTAACTCCTTGATATTTGTTGATTGCATGCACTGCAATTACTGCTCAGATGAGGATGCATGTGTGCCTTTCCACAGACCACATGCCAACCCTATGTCTAAGTAGTGACTGATGTTTAATGAAAATCACTAGGCTGTTTCACACAGATGATGGGGCTCCTATTAGATTGTCGAAACTCCATTTATGCAAATATGAAATCGACACATATTGCATGAAATGCATAATCATTGAACATGCAAAACCACGAAATTCCAAATGTTGAAGTGTTTTGGTTGGCCCTTCTGCGGTATAGCTCTGTAAGGTAAGTGTGCGATTGTTACGGACCTTAGGGTTAGGGTGCAGGTTAAGGTAAGTGCATAGATAGGTAATGTGTGTAAGATTTAGTGTAATGTTGGAAGTAGGGTTTTGTTAAATGTATTTATGTGTATTATTTATTTTGTTTGGGTATATCCCCGTAGGGGAAGTGTGCAGTAGTTACGGACCTTAGGGTTAGGGAGGGGTTAAGGATAGTGCATAGATAGTTGTGTATGTGGGGTTTAGTGTAGGGTAAGAAGTTGAGTTTTGGTGCTTTACTTTAGGGTTAAGAGTAGGGTTTGGTTAGTGTATGTATGTGGTTTATTTATTTTGTTTGGGTAGGTAGTATGTAGCGGGTGGTGGGGTTGGCCGACTATGAACGTTCGATATTTTAAATTCCGTGGTTTGGTGCTTTTGGTATTTTTACAGTTCAAGTAATACATGTCGCTGTTTTGGTATTCAATGTAATATAGACCTCAGATGATGCACCTGCATTCCTGTGGCTTTCCATAATGTGGTGAGGTGAACCACTCCTCTACCCTACGGTGGCACACTCATTCTTATCCTACATCACCCAGCCAATCCTCACACTGCTTATCAAACATGGGTACTCTGAGTCATAATTTTTTTTCCAACTGTTCTACAGAGTTAGGATAAAACTTCTCTTCCCTGAAATAATAAAGTAATTCTGTATGTCGTATACTGCAGTATAGTGCAGCCATGTAAAGCAAATGCATAGACCATTTTATCCTGTTTATGAAGAAAACTGAAATTTAAACCAGCATAACATGTATGACAATGTACACTTTTATGAAGTGTGCTGAATCATGCAGTTTTATAGTATTTTTATTTATTTATTTTTTGTGTGTGTTTGCATGAATTGTTTCTATTAGCATGTTAGCATGCAACACAGGCAGAAAAGTGTTGTGGCAGGTAGCATTACTATTTTACAGTTATTGATTATTTTTTTCCTTCTCATCCGAGGTGACATGTGTTGCTCTGCATTTTCTACTGTTCCAATGTATTTTTTTACTAGGGTCCTTCACTTTCATCATATTCCAAAGATATGCTGTTAGATGAACAGTCATTACTCCAAATTGTCTGTAGTTTTGAGTGACTATGGGGGGAATTCAATAAAGCCTACACGGAGTGATTCTTCATGTAGGCATAGTGGCATGGCCCCAACAAGGAACATGGCTACTGAGCAATCCAATAAACAGGGCGGAGGGGAGTGTATGTGTGTATGGACATGGAAGTGTCCATGGAATGCAAATGAGGTTGATTTGTGATCCAATAAGCAGAAAGGCACCCATTTAGGTGCCGTGTTGGTGTTAGAAATGTACACAGACAGAAACCATGTACTGGAATGCAAAATTTAAACAGAGGCTGTAAAAGGCCAAATAAAAGGGTGGATATTGCACTGCAGGCATGCAAATCATCAACACTATGGGCCAGTGAGTCCAAAAAGCAATGCAAAATGAATAAAAAATTATTTATTTAATACATATATTATGTTTGTGCCACTAAGCTATGCGCAAACATGCTGTTATGCAAAAAAAAAAAAAATAAATAAAAAGTATAAAGAATGAAAATTAGACAATGTCAAAAATATTGCATCATAGTACCCAGCATGCAGAGTCTTACAATGGCAGGTTTCAGTGGTTGCTACGGAGGCAGGCCCTGGACTAGTGAAGCATATAATCTAGTTGTATGTAAATGAGCAGGGGTTACTGAATAGCAAAAAGGGCCACTGTGCCCACATATACAACCCATGGTAGGGCTAGTACCATGTAGGTAGTAGTAGAACATGCAACTGACATCAAAAGGGTGTGCGTCACACTATGTGTAAATGGACTGGAGCTCTGAGGCACCTGTTTTTGCTCAGCTAAGCACTGCTAAGCAAGGGGTGTGCCTGATTCTGCTGTGTTTAGCCCTGTGGCACGTGTTTTAGCTGGTTTAAGAAAAGCTGAGAATGCCTGTGCACAGGGGAGTGTCTAAACTGCTGAGCACTGTTTACACTAGTGCCACAGGTTTGCATGCTGCGCAGTGAAAGAATTAACAAAAAAAAAGTAAATAGATGGGGGAAGCAAATCAAGTAGAAATGACTGATAAGCACTGTTCAACTTGCACTGCCCCATTCAACCCCCCAATGATATACCTATCAGGTGGAATGCATCACAGTGAGACAATCACACAGATTGCATCTGCAGCACACCAGTATAAAGTATGCATGCACCCTACAATATGATTTTTCTCACATACTCTGCACCATTGGAGTATACACTTGGGAATTTTAACTGATAAAATGATAGGGGCTGCTGCTGCTCTGCTACATCTGTATGTGCTTGAGGCTGAGGTCAGTGATATTGCTGATGCTGACAATATGTCCAGACTGAGAAGGAGAAGAGTATTCAGGTCCAGGGTAACCTTCTAGGGCTACATGAGCTGGAGATTGTAGAGCACTACAGGGTGGACAGGGACATACTACAAGAACTCACCAAGTTCTGCCGCCCTCAACTCAGACCCAGAGCCAACAGAGGGGAACCCATCACAGTGGAAACGAAAGTATGTGTAGCCCTTAGTATATAAGCTACAGGTACTTTTCAAAGACCAACTGGGGACATAATGAGCATCTCACAGGCATCTGCATCCAGGTTTCTCCACCAGTTCCTGGATGCCATGCAAGCACACACCAGTGAGCACATTTATTAACCCCGCTCCCCTGAGGAGATGGCCAGTAATATGTGTCTCTCCCATCATGTAGCACACTACACTGAGGTATTGGGTGCCATAGACTGCACTCATGTACACATCAAAGCACCACCTGGTGAAGAGGGTAGAGTCTACTTCAGCCACAAGGGGTATCACTCCATCAACTGCCAGGTTGTGTGCAATGCCCAGGGCATTATCATGAATGTGTGTAGTGGCAGCCCTGGCAGTTATGAGGACTCCCACATCTGGCATGCATCACAGCTGTACCAGACATTTGCTGAGGGGGGGTATCCCATATGGCTCTCTACTGGGAGACGCTGGCTATACACTGGAACCGTGGATGATGACACCCATCAGAAATGCACACACAAAATGACAAAGAATGCCATAATGAGGCACATGCACAAACTAGGAACATCATAGAGCATGTGTTTGGGCTGCTCGCGTCATGGTTCCACTGCCTTGATATATCTGGTGGAGCCCTGCAGTACTCTCCAACCTCATGTGCACACATGTTCACAGTATGTGTGACGCTACACAATATGATCCTGCAGAAACAGCTGTGGCAAGAACATCACAGGGTAAAGACACACAGCCCCCCACCAGTGCCAAGGTCCCCACAGTCACAGGGGGACTTGGAGGAGGAACCCCCCGAGCCTGTCCCTGTAGGCAGATGTAGGCATATCCAGTATGCCCTGGCCTTGGCAAAGAGGCAACGCATAGCACATGCACTGACAACCTAGGGACCTAGGGACTGACACCTCTCTCTGACTCACATACATACTAAAAAGAATGTCAACTACCACACACAGCCTGCATCGTATTATATATTGGCTGTGTACTGCATGCATCTGACAGAGTTAGCCCTGAAGCATCGCTATAGCCACTGCTGCAAGCACAAGGTAAGTCATACTTTGTTACAACAAATGTATGGGGTACTACACTGTGGTAGCATAGGTATGGATCTGCTGCATGTATGCAAGGGAATAGAGTGGGCTACCTGGATAGCTGCAGACAATTGACAGCTATGTGGGACAACAGGAATGCTCTGCCCTGTAGTCGCCACCCATATTATGCAGTAGGCCCCAAGCCAACAATGCCCACTCACTATGCAAGGGAATTACAAACAGTGGGGTCATAGGACAGATGCTTGACTGTCAGTGCTAGAGTCACCTACCCCAACATACCCATGTTCCCATACAACTGCAGTAAATTCTGTTTGCAACGTAATAGCAGCAGACCACACAATCCCAGGGCTGTCCCAATCAACCTGGTGACATGTTCCATTTCCACACTATGCAAGGGTCAATGTGCTGTATGTCTGTGGTTGATAGTGTCAGGAAATAAACTGTACTGTCTTGTGGCTGTCATGGTTTAGTGGGCTATGTACATTACCATGGTTAACGGTGCTCATGGTTTGAGACTGGCTGCACCTATTTTGCATGTGAGCTACACCTATGGTAGGAGTTCTATAGACAGTCTGTATGTCAATATTTATTACTGCAGGCAAGCTGGACAAAGCCAGAGACAACAGAGAGACAGGAGGTGACAGATATGGACAGTGCAGAGCTCTGAGTAACCTAGAAGGTGGCTAGTAGAAGAACAGGTTGTAACACATCAGAGTAGCAGCAGGATGTCAAGGCTGTTACATAACTGTGTCAGTAATTACAAGTCAGTAGGTACCATCATACCCCTTAAACTAAGAGCGTCACAGAATGTCCACATTTTTGCCTCATATTTATGGTCTGTTTTTCATAACATTGCATTTTTATGGCAAACTACTGGCAAATCAATAAAGGTTGATGTGAGAAAATAATAACAGACAATTGAGATGTACACTTTATATCCATCAGAACATTTATGCTAATAGAAAATCTAGATTCTACCAACTGTCTTAAGTTTGTAAGAGTAATATGAAACAGTTGTCCTATGTTTGTGCCTGTGTCTGTGTCCCACTTTTATACATGGCTTTGTCCAGATCTCTGGCTCCTAGAGGTTGAGAGGTAAGGGCACCATGTAGCCTTAGAATAACAGCACAACACAAACCATCTGAGGACCAGAGCAGGCATATGGGGTGCAAAGCTGGACATTCTGCAAAAAAGGTACAGTCAAAGGTGTGAAGTCCGTAACCCTGTGTGTGATGTTACATCTCATACCCCAGTCATAGCATACCTACAACTACATAGAGCAGCAATTATGGAGAAAGCCAGGAACTGCAGCAGAGCAGGACAAAGGCCCACATATAAGGAAAAGTAGGAACTAATGGCCAGACAAATTTAGAAAGTGCAGAATAGAACAGTTTGTACAGTAGCATGGGTGCCAGGCAGTGTATGGAGTCAGTAACCCAAATGCCTGTCAGCAGGTCCTCATGTCAATCTACAATGATCTGCCTTTGATGTACCAGGAAATCACATTGGTATGTAGAATGTACCAGACATATGATGCAAAACCCTGTTCAGTCTAATACACACAGTACACACCCTAGATATGAGTCACATATTACGGACAGCACACATTCAGGAAATCCCTCGGGCATCGTATCAGGGAGGTGCTGGACTGTTTAATCAGATGCAGCAACCAATATTCTGTAGCACACAAACTCCCGGACTGGAGTACAGGTAGATCTGACATGGAGTCCCTTTGTACATACCGAGGGTCACACTGGGCATGTTCCTACACTTAGCTAATTTCAGGCCATGTCTGAAGGCCAATATGACGATAGAACTGAGGTGTCCAGATATCTCTGTGCATACAGACTATGTATACTTAACTGTCTCTCCCTACCCCCATCAAACATGATTGCCCTTATCTATCAATATGTGGCACATATAAGATATATATGAATCTGTAGAGTTATATATAGATACTTGTATATAGGTAACATATATATATACATATATATATATATATATATATATATATATATATATATATATGTAAAGAAACAGAGCGAGGGAGGGGGAGAGAGAGACAGACAGACAGACACACACACACACACACACACACACACACACACGATTAGAAAGGCATATACAGTGATGTATCGCTGCAGCCACTTGTACACCAAGTGTAACCGGAGGTGCGTGCAATTAGTATGCTGTCATGTGTAATAGTATGTAGGTAGGGGTTCTAATCTCACATTAGCCACTGTGTGTATGTGTGTGTGTGTGTGTGTGTGTGTGTGTGTGTGTGTGTGTGTGTGTGTGTGTGTGTTGCGTGTTTGTGTGTGTAAATGTATCCCCTTGCAGCAGGGTATCTTTCTTGCCTATGAATGGGCAATGCCAGGAAATTTTAAGGTCTGAGCCTACCTGTTATCCCCCCTGTGGCTTAATTCACAGGGCCTGTTGATGTCATCCACCCTAGAAGCTGTGAAGATTGGGCGAAGATAGGTGAAGGCTGCGAGCCTAGTTAGGTAGAATTTTGGAGATTATTCTGTCATCTGTAAATATTAATGTAAAGCACAGGCTTGTTGTCTTAAATGGTAAGAATAGTGTTACACATGGAACTGGAAATAAATGTATCAACAGTGCACTCTACTGACCAAGTAAAGCATGTTGTGACCCTTTGATTTTAAAACTTGGAGCCAGTAAGTCTAGAGTGAGGCATACTGCCTATTGTTTTA